>NW_026127241.1:103054-221048 GCF_022985175.1 Labeo rohita | reverse complement strand
AAATGGTAGTCATGCTAGAAACATGCTAACGACATGCTAATCATGCCAGAAACATGCTAGCAACTTTGTTAATCATGCTAGAAACATGCTAGCAACTTGCTAATCATGCCAGACACATGCTAGCAAAATGCTAATCATGCTAGAAACATGCTAACAACATGCTAATCATGCCAGAAACATGCTAGCAACTTTGTTAATCATGCTAGAAACATGCTAGCAACTTGCTAATCATGCTAGAAACATGCTAGCAACTTTGCTAATCATGATAGAAACGTGCTAGCAACTTGCTAATCATGCCAGAAACATGCTAGCAAAATGGTAATCATGCTAGAAACATGCTAACGACATGTTAATCATGCCAGAAACATGCTAGCAACTTTGTTAATCATGCTAGAAACATGCTAGCAACTTGCTAATCATGCCAGAAACATGCTAGCAAAATGCTAATCATGCTAGAAACATGCTAACAACATGCTAATCATGCCAGAAACATGCTAGCAACTTGTTAATCATGCTAGAAACATGCTAGCAACTTACTAATCATGGCATAAACATGCTAGCAGGTTTGCTAATCATGCTAGAAACATGCTAGCAACTTTGCTAATCATGCCCAAAAAATGCTAACGACATGCTAATTATGCTAGTAACATGTTAGCAACTTGCTAATCGTGCTAGGAACATGCTAGCAACTTTGTTTATCGTGCCAGAAACATGCTAGCGACACGCTAATCATGCTAGAAACATGCTAGCAACTTTGTTAATCATGATAGAAACATGCTAGCAACATGCTAGTAGCTTGCTAACCATGTTAGCAACATGCTAGTAACATGCTAATCATGCTAGTTACTTTGCTAATCATGATAGAAACGTGCTACCAACGTGCTAGTAACATGCTAATCATGCTAACAACATGCTATTACCTTGGCAATCAAGCTAACAATATGCTAGTAACTTACTAATCATGGTAACAGCATGCTAATCATGTTAGTAACATGCTAATCATGTTACTAACATGCTAATCATGTTAGAAACATACTAGTAACATGCTAATCATGCTAACAACATGCTAGTAACATGCTAATCATGCTAGCAACATGTTAACAACAAGCTAGTAACATGTTAGCCATGTTAAAAAAACATGCTAATCAGGCTAGAAACATGCTAATAATCTGCTAATCATGCTAACAACATTCTAGTAATTTGCAAATTATGCTAACAACATGCCAATCATGCTAACAACATTGTAATCAGCCTATAAAACTACAAGCAATAAGCTAATTATGCTAAAACATGTTAACAACATGTTAAATCATGTAAGCAATGTGTTAAATCATGCTAGCTGCTTCAATACTTTTACAACTGCTTCAAACTTTCAAGCTAGGCTTTCTCAGCCAACTTAAAGTTTGTTCTTAAACTTTACTCATCTAGTTATTCTTATGATCGTTTGTGAGATGATACAACATATTATAAGGCTTTATATAATGCATTATAGCACCTTAAGAATACCTTTACAATGTATTACAGGCTTCATTTAAAACATTACCCAGTAGATAGCACTTTCAAAGCATAGTTTTTATGGCACCAAAAAGCATTAAATTGTTACAAGCCAAAGAACCCTAATCTGATGCTGTTTAGAACCTATTTTTTCTCAAGAGTGTGTTTCAGTCGTTTTATTTTCTGATAATATGTCTATAAAATAATATTTATTATTACTGGATGGACAGAAATTTTCTGATAAAGTACCATTAACTTTATGGTTACAAGTGAGTCACTGCTTTATGGGGGCTGCTGGACCACTGATTGGCAATTTGATATATTGTAGATAAGTGAACATAAAAGAGGATCTAAAAAATGAAACTGTGGTTGATCACTTGATATTGCGGTTAAGCAGCCTCTTCCTGTCAATTTTTTTTCTTTGTTCTTTGGTGTGTCATAATTTCATCACATAATTTGCTAACACACAGTTTGGATACATTTATATTAGTGCTTTATACAATACAGATTGTTACAAAGCAGCTTTACAGTGATAAACAGGAGAAAACAATGATTCAGTGATGCAAACATGAATTAAAATCTGCTGATAACTGAATTCTGATTGGCTAAAGTAAATTGCTCACATTTGTTTTCACAAAAAGCGAAAGAGACAAAAGATATGGGTTTTCAGCTGTTGTTTGAATATTGACAGGGAATTAGAATTCTGGATAGGGGTTGGAAAATCATTCTACCAGCCAGGAACAGTGAAAGAAAATGTTTTGGAAAGTGATTTTTTTGCGTCTCTGTGATGGTACCATGAAGCGTTGCTCACTAGTGGATCTCAGACTTCTGGAAGGAATGTAGGTTCATAAGAGTGAGTGGAAGTAGGTGGTTGCCGAGCCTGAGGCTGTTCTATATGCAAGCATCAGTGTTGTGAACTTGATGCAAAACATCAGGGGCTGGTAGTAGTGGATGGGAGCTCACATCATAATTATGTAAGATTTTGTTAAATACAGGTGGGTGAACCTGGATCCTTCTAGGGAGGTCCCAGGGGCATGCCCCCCAGAAAAAAAAAATGATATATTTTAAAGTTAAATTCATTAATCTGGCACACTTTGAGAGTTAAAAAATAAGAGCTCCAAGTTAACCCATGTTCAGTGTGCAAATTGAACAAATAAAAAAGGTTGATGACCTGACTCACCCCTCTTCTGATACTCTGAAAACACTGGATCATGATCTCATCAGCAAAGTCATATTGTGCTTTCGATTTTAATTCATTTGACAGATTCTTTGCCAAAGCAGTGGCACAAAACAACATTTTTACACTATGAAAAAATAGTAAATAGTAATTACTGCAAATAGCAAACATATCAAAGTATTATTACAAAATTATAACTTTACAAAAATATATTACACAAATAAAATAATATATTTAAAAATATATATTTGCAAGCAATTTTTTCAAATTCCATTTTTTTTTCTAAATTCTGTTTTTTTCTGTTTTAATTTTTCTGGACTCCTTTTTAATGCGTAAATTTAATTTTATTAATCAAAAACATGTCTAATTAATTAAAACAATGGAACTTTATTTTAATTATTTCAATTTAATTTATGGGACCTTATATTTTATTGTTTTATTTGTTTTAGCATGCCTGTTTATCTAAATGTATAAAACAACTTTTATTTATTTCTACAACAGAAATTCTGTGTTGCATATTTTAATTTTTTCTGGTTATGAAATAAAGGCATAAAATATTAATTTATCTTTTAATTCATGAAAATTATATTTTATTTTTGGCAAATAAAGGGGATGTACTAATAAAATTTAAAAGATGGAAGAATATTGTGTAACAAAGTTATATTTTTTTATTTAATTTTTCAACAGTAGTAGTAGTATTACTGTATGCATTTTACTGAATGATAGTAATGTATTTCTGCCACAATGTCTACAAGCTAAACTTGTAATACTTTTATTTTGACGGGTTTCCGTGAATACCTTTACATTTCTGTAAGTATATAACCCTGGTTTACTCAAATGAAACAGTGAACTGCTCACGAAGTACTCTAAGAACAGTTCTGGAGATTCATTTTTTATGGCAGACGCTGAAATCACCGCGAGCGTCATGCGCGCTTGTGTGTAGTAAAGGAAACCGCGCCTGTGTCTGCACCATTCATTCATAAAGAGACACGCAGAACATGCAGGATTCATATTTAAATGGTATTTTGTGGCATAATATTTACAGATACTAGTCTATAGCACGATTTGTTTTAAGTGTAATGACCGGCTTTTGATTGATTAATTCAAACTTTGACAAATTCCGTGAATTCCTCGAAAATCATACGGCGATACAAAAACATTCGGGGCTAAAGAAAAATCTTTCGGGGCTCGAGCCCCAAATGATTAGCCCTAACGACGCCCCTGGTCCCAGTGATGTAGTGTATATGGAGAAGAGGAGGGGACCAAGAACTAATCCCTGAGGAACCTCAGTGACCAGTTGATGTGCTTTGGATACCTCCCCTCCCCAGGACACCCTGAAAGACTGACCACTGAGATTCCACCAGCAAAGTGGAATCCCTGTGATGTCCAGTGATGAGAGGGTGGGCCGGAGGATCTAATGATTCACAGTGTCAAAAGCGGCAGATAGATCTAGCAAAATAAGTACTGATGACTTGGAATCAGCTTTTGCAATCCGCAGGGCTTCAGTGACAGACAGTAGCGCAGTCTTAGTTGAATGGCGACTTCTGAAACCAGACTGGTTAGCATCTAGTTGGTTGTACTGTGCAAGAAATAATGATAAAAACAATTGGTTAAAAACAACTTGTTAGAGCGTTTTTGCTATGAATGGAAGGAGCGAGTCAGGTCTGTAGTTATCTATAAGTGAAGTGTTAAAGGGGTCCTATTATGCTCTTTTACAAAGTCTTGATTTTGTTTTGGGGGTGTACTAGAACATGCTGCCATGCTTGGTGGTTCGAAAAACGCATTATTTTTCACATAATTTACATTATTACAATACCTTTCTCCCCATCCTGTCACAAATGGCTCGATTAGTTCCGGGTTGATGAAGGCCCGCCTTCCGAAAATCACACTTGAAATGTGTTGTGATTGGTTAGCTGTCCCAGTGCGTTGTGATTGGCAAACAGCTTAGACAGTGTTTCAGTACTGCCATGCCCCTTGCCAAATCAGTTCTGTGTACAACTGTTAGCGTAAACTGGATTAAAGGAATTCTTACATTTTAAATATGGATATTTTTCTTACAAAAACACATTGATTCGCTTCCGGAGTGAATTGATTGACCCCTTCCGGAGCCGTTTGAGGCACTTTTTATTATGGATGGATGCACTTTATTGGACTTGGTTTGGACTGATGAAGAGAAACACCCATCTATGCCGTTCTAAAGCTTGGGAGTGCCAGTATACTTTTTAATATAACTCTGAGTCCATTCTTCTGACAGAAGGATATCATATACACCTAGGATGCATGGAGGGTGAGTAAATAATAAGCTGCAGTAGGACCGTCAGATAAGATTCCTAAGACATCAATACATCCTGCCTTCTGTGATTTCTCAATCTGTTAATAAAGATCCCATCTGTTTGCACTTACTGCTGTTTCTGGTCTCATCCCTGTTTGTACATGACAGAAGACCAGACCAACACCGAACATGAGCACCGAGGCACCCGCTGCATCCGACCCACTCATGGAACTGGTGAATGCCTTCAAGGTGGCTTTGAGACCAACATCCATGCCGCCATCTGCCTCAGGTTGTCCCATGGCCATGGCCACAACATTTGCGGGCGAAGCGGCTGAGTGTAGCAGTTTTCTACTTCAAATCAATTTATATATCCAGATGCAACCTCAACAATTCCCGTCTGAGAACGCTAAGGTCGTCTTTTTGATTTCTCTCCTCACCGGTAAAGCTCTACAATGGGCAAAGGCTATATGGAACTCTAATAATCCCATTGTTAACTCATTTGAACAGTTTACCAGTCACTTCTCCGAAGTTTTCATCACTGCTACAAGCACGCTCACAACTTCCGATCAGCTGTTCTGTCTCCACCAAGGTTCTTCTTCGGTGAATGAGTACACTCTCCACTTCCGCATGCTGGCGGTGGCTAGTGGCTGGAATGAGATTGCGCTGCTGGGCGCCTACTGGCAAGGACTCAACCCAGAGAACCGCGCAGCTATGGCGCTATATGATGATTCCATTGGGCTGGAGTCCTTCTTACAATGGACCACCCGAGTTTCCCAGCGACTAGCCGCCTGCCAGCCACCGGTAACCGCTCCTCAGTCCGCTTAGGTGGCTGCTTGTATTCCAGTACCAGAACCTATGCAAGTGTACTCCACACGTCTTTCACGGACTGAAAGAAATCGCCGTATTTCACTGGGATTATGTTTGTACTGTGGAAACCAAGGTCACCTCATCCGCAATTGTCCAGACAGACCCCCACGCCCAGTGGTGAGTACAATTCAATCTGAAGTTGAAACCACACATCTTACCCTGTTGCCTGTACTTCTTCGTACTGCTGAACATTCGCTTTCTTTCTCTGCTCTGGTTGATTCAGGCTCCTCCGGCAACTTCATCTCACAGGAATGTTTAAACCAACTTCATCTCTCACGCCAACGGCATTTTCAAGAATATGCAGTAAAAACTATCCAGGGAAAACCACTTGGGCGTGGGAGGATTCGTCACTCGTCACCCTACATCACCCTACAAATTGGACTGTTTCACTCTGAGGAAATTCGGTTTCTGGTACTGGAGGATTCCACCATGAGCATTATCCTGAGATGCCCATCGAGCTGCTGCCTGGGACCCAATTAACCAAGGGAAGAATCTATCCTCTGTCCATCCTGGAGCGCAAGAAGAATGGAGGTTTATGTTCCTGCATTGACTACCGTCAGCTCAACTCCCAAATCATCCAACAACCCTATCCTCTCCCCCTGGTCCCTGCCGCCCTTGAAGAGCTTCGTGGAGCCAAGATCTTCATGAAGCTGGACCTGCGGAGTGCGAATAACCTCGTTCGTATACGTGTGGGAGACGAGTGGAAGACGGCCTTTATTACACCCACTGGGCACTACGAGTACCAGGTAATGCCGTACGGTTTGTCCATCAGTCCCTCAGACTTCCAAACGTTTATGAACGAGGTGTTCCGGGAGTTTCTTCATCGTTTTGTGGAGGTCTACATTGACGGCATTCTGATTTACTCCCAGAACCAGGCCAGACATCGCCAGCACGTTCAGCAGGTCCTCCAGAAACTCCGCGAGCACAGTCTGTTCCTCAAACTGGAGAAATGCGAGTTCCACCAGCCATCCGTCCAATTCCTGGGTTATAACATCAGTGCCAAGGGTGTGCAAATGGACCAGGGTAAAGTCAACGCCATACTGGAATGGCCCCAACCGTGTAGTGTTAAGGAACTTCAATGTTTCCTGGGCTTCTCCAACTTCTATTGTCGCTCCATCAAGGACTATAGCTTCATCACGGCTCCATTAACCTCCTGAGGGGTAAACCGAAACATCTCACATTGAACCCCGCTGCCCACGGACCTTTCAACAGGCTCAAGAACGTCTTTAGCACCACTCCATTATTACATCACCCAGATCCCGAACGTCCCTTCACAGTTGAGGTTAATGCTTCCACCGTCGGAGTTGGAGTGGTGCTCTCTCAAGCGGTCGGCGAGTCTTCTCTCCTCCATCCCTGTGCCCTTTTCTCCCATAAGCTGTCTCCGGCGGAGAAAAATTACAACGTGGGTAATTGGGAACTACTAGCCATCAAATTGGCCCTGGAGGAGTGATGTCATTTGCTGGAAGGGGCAACTCATCCATTCACCATCATCACTGATCACAAGAACCTCCAATATCTATGAGAAGCCAAACGGGTAAACCCCCGACAGGCCCGCTGGGCACTCTTTTTGACAAAATTCAATTTCAAGATCACCTACCATCCTGGATCCAAAAATGTTACAGCTGACACCCTCTCTCGCCAATTCTCCATAGACTCATCCTCCGAACCAGAACCCATCATACTTTCTGACCTGATTGTCAGCCCCATCATCTGGGACGTGGACCGGGAGATCCAGCAAGCCACCCTCCAGGAGCCAGCTCCGCCAGAATGCCCAGAAGGGAAGATCTACGTGCCTCGCTCCAAGTGTCAACCCCTACTGGCCACAGCTCACCAATTTCTGGACACCCAGGCAGCAGACGGATCCTCTCGCTCCTTCAAACTCATTACTGGTGGCCCAGTATGCACCGTGATACCATCAGGTATGTCCAAAGCTGCTCAGTCTGTGCCATGTCTAACTCTCCTTGTCAACTGCCTAAAGGAAAGCTGGTACCACTACCCATACCGCAGAGGCCCTGGGCCCACCTCGGAGTGGATTTCATCACGGACCTCCCGAATTCAGAAGGCAACAGAAGGACCGGGGCCCTCAATTCATCTCTCATGTCTGGAATGCTTTCTTTAAGCTACTTGGTGTTTCTGTTAACCTCTCTTCCGGTTAACATCCACAGACAAATGGCCAGACTGAGAGAAAGATCCAAGAGCTGGGACATTACCTCCGGTCATACTGCCATGAAAATCAAATCAAATCAAATCAAATTACCTTTATTTAGATACCGCCTTTAACAATACAGAATTGTGACAAGGCGGCTGTACAGTATTAAATAGGAAATAGTACATCAACAATGCCAAGGGCAACAGTAAACACTCAATTTTCAGGTAAAGGTAGTTAATCAAATACAATAAAATAAAATACAATATTGTGTGAAGATAAAGCCAGAGGCGACAGCGCCAAGGAACCAAAACTCCATCGGTGACAAATGGAGAAAAAAACCTTGGGAGAATCCAGGCTCAGTCGGGGGGCCAGTTCTCCTCTGGCCAGACACAGAGGACTCACCAGGTCCCGTGGTTCTGTGCCGAGAGCCGTCTAGGTGACGAGGTCTTCACTGGGGATCCGTCTCTGGGGCTCATCTAGTTGATGTGGTCTCCGCTGACATTCAGGGCTGTAGAGGTCGTCTCAAAAGACCAACACAGCTGGATACCCTCCGCCAAGATACCACCGGCTTAACACTCTTCCAGTGCGTACTCAGTTAACAGCCTCCGCTGTTTCCCTGGACGGAGGAACCCTCTAATGTTCCAGCTGTCGACCATTGGTTTCGAGAGAGCGAGAGAGTGTGGGACTCATCATCTACAGCGGGCAGTTTGCAGACACAAGAGCTTCGCCGACGCCAGAAGGAGGGCAGCACCCTTATACCAACCAGGGAATCAAGTCTGGCTCTCCACCCGCGACCTGCGACTGCCCTGCCGCAAGCTGAGTCCCCGCTACATTGGTCCATTCCGAATCCTGAGGCAGATCAACGATGTGACATTCCAGCTTCAGCTCCCACCCAGGTACCGCATTCACCCCCACGTTCCACGTCTCTATTCTAAAACCATTTTCTCCCTCTGCCACAGACACCCCTGGAGCTGAAGCGGAACCCCCTCCTCCAGAAGTCCTGGACCAGCCTTCCATCTATACGGTTCACAAGATCCTGGACTCACGGCGTCGAGGGGGCCGCCTGGAATACCTCATTGACTGGGAGGGATATGGTCCTGAAGATTGATCCTGGGTGTCCCGAGATGATGTACTCAACCCCACCTTACTGCTGGAATTCCGCTCGCAGTCGCGGCCGCCCTCGGCGTCCTGTTAGGGCGTCGGGAGCCACCCCTGGAGGAGGGGGTAATGTCAGGCATTCACCACAGCCACCTCCACCTGCCATCTCACCAGTAGCACCGCCTACCCGTTCCTCATCACCGGAGTTCTAATTACACACACCTGAATCCAATCCAGCCACGCCCTATATAAGACTCTCTCATTCAGTCCTTCACTGTCTGATCTACCATTCACATCCCCTACGCTAGCTCCAGACCACATGCTGTATTCCTTTGGACTCGCCGGTGCTATTGACTGCTACTCTGCTCACCCCTTCGGACTTCACTCTACTCATCTTCTCAAGGACTGTCAGATAAGATTCCTAAGACATCATTACATTCTGCCTTCTGTGATTTCTCAATCTGTTAATAAAGATCCCATCTGTTTGCACCGCTGTTTCTGGTCTCATCCCTGTTTGTACGTGACAGCTAGCTTCTTCTGAGATCTGGTTTTCTAAAATGGCCACCACAAATTGTTTCAAAGTTAATCCAGTTCATCACATATATCTGCTTGGATCCTAAAAAAACGTGTTAATTTGACGAAACTTTAGCTTATTGTTGACTTCACTCAAAATTACTTGTTGTGTTTCTAATTAAAGTAAACCCTAAACTCAATATGTTATGTAACAGCTTTAAATTAAGTAATGTGCAAAACTTAATTGAAGTAAAATCTGTTGTATTTTAATGAGCCATATTGCTGAGGGCAGACATCATTTTTTTTACAGTGTAGTGTAATAAGTGTTAATAATAAATCCCCTATATGACATTTGTACTGGCTAATACAGGTCAGCAGGTCATTCTTTATCAAAGAATAACCCATATACCCATGTTGATAATTAAAAAGATGCATTGGGTCAGCATTTAAGACATACTGAACTTTATTGGGGTTTTAACAACTGCACAGTCCACAGACCGCCTGTCACTACAACTGTCAGTCGTAACCTGAGACATTCCTTTTAAAGGAAACTCATACGTCATCAGAAGTTATGACACTATAGAAATGTCACTACACTCTAGGGATGGCTTGATACCACAGTTTTGGCTTTAGTACGATACCAGAATCTTATACCTTGATATCTATACTAAATAGAAATAAATCTACCATGCTAGGTTTCTTTTCATTTATTTTAAATAGACAGTAGTACAAATTACAATTTGTATTGTTTTTGTAGGCTATAAAATCTGCATTACATATACTGAGTATTATTAGTTGTCAGTTATAATCATCAAAATTAAAAGAAATAAACACTTGAAATATATCGGTCTGTGTGGAATGAATGTATACATTATACAAGTTTCACTTCTTGAATGGAATTAGTGAAATAAATCAACTTTTTGAAGATATTCTAATTATATGACCAGCACCTGTATACATACAAGGAATAAATACTTGAAATATATTTAATTTAGTAGACAAGTGGAAAAAATTGTGCAACACGTAACATAGCCTAAATTTGCTGAATTTCAGTTCAGTTTTGTGACAGAAAGGAAACTCAAATGGCAGAAAGCGACATTTGTTTTCTGTTTAATGTGTGTTGGCATTGTATGTGCAAATCTACCCTATAATGATAAAAATCCATACAGTGGTTTTTAATTAATCTGTAAAAATTATATCCCCTTTTTCAAATTGAGCCATTCTCAGATGCCTGTCACTGAGGCATCACACCGGCAGAGGCCGCTCACACAATAGTTGATTGACATGAGCGTCTTACCTTAGATAACAGTCCGACCTCTATTGTTTTGATACCAATACCAGAGCAGAGATGTAGACAAGAATATGTCTGATTGAGGGTTTGAGGTGTTCTGTTGCTTGATGTAATAATGAACATAGTGGTTGTCCTTTACTCCCGACGTCTGAGCCGCTTAAGATGCAGTGGATTACATTTGTTTGTGAAGGGAATGCTCCTGACCTACATAAATGCGTCTATGTTCACACAAATCATTTGTGATCCAGCTTCGCCTACAGCAGAAGTGAGTATAAGGGTTTTTTTATGAATCTCTGTAATCACCTTTACTAATAACATGCATCATAACATGCAAAATGGGCATCCGATGACCCCTTTAAGAAGTGAGAAACATAACCCATTGAAAATATTTTGCGCAATGTGCATTTACTTCAATAGAAACCAAAACAGAATGAAATTTAGGTTCTTAGAAGATCTGCTCCATTTTCACATTGAGATCATGTTTGTGAAAAAATATAGAAAATATTCTGTACAGTGTAATTTATTTATTGAATAAAGTCCTTACAGAAAGTGTTCAGTCATTTGAAATGTTTTGAAATATAAGTATATACATCCGGTTGGTAGGTTGAGACTGACAGATGGCTATTTAATATTACAGTCAACCTTTGACCACAAAATGCACATCTTGAAATGTATTGAGTGGATTAAGGGAAATTTTTGTGAGCATATTCCTGAAATTGAGACAATAAAGCCTGTGAACTAATGAGCTTTCCTCTAGCACCATAAAAGCACAATTTTCTATTGTGCACAATGTCTGTGAGGTGGATATATTACCCTGTCAGCTTTTGCTATCAAATAGCCAAAATGTCAGCTTTATGTAATATAATAACTAGATTTTCACATCTGTTGAGTACATTCTACTGACATTCCACTGACCAACACATGCAACTCGTCACATATCAGCATTTGGGCAGGGCCCCTTTGTTGTCACTTCTGCGATGACTGGGCATGGTTGCTGGCACCCCTTCTCACGGGAGAGGCTCAACGAGCATACTTCACGTTACCACCCGCTGTAGCAAAGCAATATGATGAATTAAAAAGGGAAATCCTCAGCCGTGTGGGGCTTTCGCCTATCTGTGCTGCACAATATTTCCATGATTGGGAGTATAAACCTCATCTGCCAGTCCGTGCTCAGGCAGCGGAGCTATCTTGTCTCGCCCAGCATTGGCTCTTGGATGGGGACCCCACGGCCAGCCAGGTAGCAAAACACGTGGTGATCGATCGGCTTCTGCGTGCGCTCCCATGATCTCATCGTCAGGCGGTAGGCATGCAGAACCCTGGTACAACGGTGGAGCTGGTGGAGGCGATAGAGCTGGCGGATGTGGCCCAACACCGAGATCCCGGGGAGCGAGCACCGCCTTTTCCACGGAGGGTGGTCCAGGAGCGACGCACGCCTGAGGGCATCTCGCGACCAATAAGCAGGCAGGCGGCTCCTGGTCCGAGGGACGAACCCATGCCAACAGAAGTCCCCACAGCCCCCCCTCGGACATAGCTGGCAGGCTGCATTGTTCACAGGGATCTACCGGCAAGGGGCACCCGAAGCAGAAGTGAAGATCAATGGGCGACCATTCCAGGCCCTTTTGGATTCGGGTAGTGCCGTCAGCCTCGTCCAGTCTCACCTTCGCCAGGTCTCGAAGCGGAAGTCAAGCGGTTCTGCCAAGCCTGCCCCACCTGCCAAAAGACATCTCCGAGGACACCTCCCACCAGTCCGCTGATTCCACTACCCATCATAGAGGTGCCCTTCGAGCGCATCAGGATGGACCTGGTCGGGCCGTTGCCAAAATCTGCCCGGGGGACATGAACACATCCTGGTGATTGTCGACTATGCCACCCGGTACCCAGAAGCCATCCCTCTCCGGAAAGCCACCGCAAAAGCCATTGCACACAAGTTGTTCCTGCTCTGCAGCCAAGTCGGCATCCCAGTGGAGATCCTGACAGATCAGGGGACCCCCTTCATGTCCCGGCTAATGGCAGACCTTTGCCGCTTACTCCAGGTAAAGCAGCTGAGGACCTCCGTCTACCACCCACAGACTGATGGTCTGGTCGAACGCTTTAACCAGACTCTGAAACAAATGCTGAGACGGGTAGCAAGCGAAGACAAGCGAGACTGGGACATGATGCTGCCATACATTCTGTTCGGAATACGGGAGGTTCCTCAAGCATCCACCGGCTTTACCCCATTCGAACTCCTCTTCGGGAGACAGCCCCGCGGTCTGCTCGACATGGCTAAGGAGACGTGGGAACAGCAGCCCACCTCCCACCGCTCGGGGATCGAGCATGTTAAAAGCATGAGGGAAAGGATTGAGCGGGTCATGCCATTAGTCCGGGAACACCTCACTAAGGCCCAACAAGCACAACAGCGACATTATAACTGGACAGCCCAACCACGGGATTTCCAACACAGAGATCACGTGATGGTCCTAGTCCCCAACGCAGCCTGCAAATTCCTGGCCACCTAGCAAGGTCCCTACACTGTACTGGAGAAAGTTGGCCCCGTCACATATCGGATACATCAGCCGGGAAGACGAAAAACAGACCAACTTTATCATGTCAATCTTCTTAAAAAGTGGGTGGGGACTAGAGACCAGCTCGCTGCCCTCGCCACATCGGGTCCCGTGGTTGTGGATATTAATCCTCACTTATCACCTACCCAGAAAGTTGAGCTGCAGCACCTGATTGGTGAGTTCTCTGATGTGTTCTCCACAGTTCCTGGGCAGACCCACGTGTTACATCACGACATCCGAACGCCACCAGGAGTTATCGTCAGGCAACGGCCCTATCGGGTCCCTGAGGCTCGTCGGCAGGCTATTGAGGAGGAAGTCCAACAAATGCTCAAGTTAGGGGTGATAGAACCATCACGCAGCCCCTGGGCGGCTGCCTACTTGGACGATGTTGTCATCCACTCCGAGCGTTGGGAGGACCATCTAGACCATCTGCGGAGGGTGCTGATGGAGCTACGAAGGGCTGGACTCACCGCCAACCCTCGCAAATGTCACCTGGCCCTCTCCGAGGCAAAGTATCAGGGATTCCAGGTCGGTTGTGGTCTCATAAAACCACAGAAAAAGAAAATAGAAGCAGTCCGCTCCACCCCTAGGCCAGCTACCAAGTCTTAGGTACAAGCGTTTATAGGGTTGGCGGGGTATTATCGTTGCTTCATCCCTAACTTCTCTCTAGCCGCCCCCCTGACAGACCTGACCAGGAAGGGGCAGCCCGAACAAGTATCCTGGACCCTCGACGCTGGTTCAGCGTTGCCCTGGGAACACACGTGGAACACCTGCACCTCCTCATCATGGGCTGATCGGCCACACCTGACATTCATCAGGCCACGGCCAGATAAGCTGTGTGAGCCAAACGCAGGGTGAGAGACTTCTCCACGAGACTGAATGCTAACTTGTTTTCTCCGTTCCATTCCAGAGAGCAGTGTGTGACCGATCAGCCTCTTTCGCAAGCACAGCACGGACCCACAGCACCTGGAAACTCACAGCATGCCTGTCACCGGAGCACCAACGTTATTTTTTCTGTTAAACACCTTGTTTGTTAATAAAATCCACCCTCCGGGGCATTCACTTGAGCTTTCCTTGTCGTGTGATTCTTCTGCCCCGTTACAATATCTATTAGCTTTGAGACAATGGTATGCAAGTGTAATCCTAAAGAAATCTGACTTACTTAAGTACATATATACATTTAAAATGTACAGTTTCTGTCAACACATGAAACGAAAACTGTCAAGCTTTCTATCTGATGACAAGAATCATTAAATAAATTTAAAAATGATCAGACAATCTAAAGCTAAAATACACTAAGAACTTTTGATTTTAAAAGTTAGAGAGACTAAAAAGCGACTTACTCTGTATGAAGATTTTTTTTCTCTGTCCCCTTTGGGTACTGATCTGCTCCCTCACCTGTGATGCTGTATACTATTTGAGTTTCCAGGGTAAAGTCTGACTTTATCTAAATACAGAAAGCAATGAGAGAACAAAGTCAATATAACCTCTCTCACACACATCTCATAATGAACATGACTTTCACTCACCTGAACCAGTTTCATTGGGAAAGGCCCTCTGCTATTCTCAGGTAAATGGAACCCAACCTCTTTTTGTTCTTTTTAGACCTTCTGAAGACCTTGCAAATGCCAAAGGTGGGTGATCAGATGGAAATTCTATCTGTAAAGCAAAAACAGCATAAGGACATGCCCCTCTGGATTGATTATTTTTTATTTTTATTTTATTGTAACAACTTTGCAACATCTACATCACTTTCAGCCCTGCATTACCCACATGCTTCTCTCTTAAATGCACAAAGGGAATAAGTGGGTGGAGCAGTGAATGAATTAAGAATAGCATGAGGTACTTTTCACTCTGCCTTTTCCATCCACTAGCAACACCTCTGGGTCTACACTCAAAATTACTTTTGCCACAAAATATGCATTATAAATAAATTTGCCTTGCCTATATATCCTATTATATCCAGGTATGAATAGGCCAGCATGGCATCTGCTCACTTGTTCTTTTCTTCTCAGTCGACTGCAGCATCTCTCTGGGAGAAGCTGCACCATTCACCTCTTAGTTGTTGAATCTATAGGACAAGCAGCGGTCTCTCCCTTCTCAAACACAGATAAGTTTTGCGAGAGTTCCCTGGTGGTTTGAGGATGTTTGGGTGGTTCCAACCTAGAGCTACAGGAACTGCGTATAACGACCGATTACACTCTCTGAGCTATAAAAACAGGCTTTGGGAAGGGTGATGTCCACTTTGTTAGTCCAGGAGCACCACCTGTGGCTTAACCTGGTAGAAATGCAGGAAGTTTGGAAGTCTGCTTCTTGAACCCCCATTTCACAGGTTGGTCCTTCACGGTAATAAAAAACAAAAAAGCAGACAGAGGCCATCATGTATCTGGCATGTATCCCGACAACCCCTGTCTGCCCCCTGCAGAACTGCTGAGCCCCCGCAGAAGCTGAGCCTCTGGCCCAACGGTCAAAGTTCTTGCAGGAAGGTGGCAATGTCAGCTCGTCACTGGTTACCTAGAACCCTTGTTAGGTTTCTATAGTTTTCCTCAGACGAGCAACCCAGAAGAGGTGGGCTAACTGACCTACCCAGATTCACTCTCGACCCGGGGATGAGAGATGGTTCCAGCCCCCATGGATCTGGCACTCACCTGAGGCTGGCTGCACCAGTAAGACTAGGTTGGATGTAAAATGTGCTTTAAGTTTTGCATAGAATTTATACCTGTTGCGTAGAATTTATACCTCTCGTAGTGCTACTACTAATCTTACACCTAGCCAAAGGTAGGCGTAAAGTGAAAAGTCACGATTTGCTCGGACATGATTCATTTTTAATTAATTATTGCAGACGCCAAATGTAACATTTATGGTCTTTTCGGGCAGGATAATGTGGCCTATAAACAATTATTACGGGGAGGAGTCAAGCAACACATGCAAGCAACACGCAAACTTTGCACAAGAGTTATAAAAGTGAAAGCAAAAAAGAAACTACGGCTAACATTGCATTAACGGCACAAATTCTCTCAGAGACAGTGAGAGACGAATCTACTTTACCATGCTGATAACGGTATATAACTGTCACATATTGCCAAGGGAAGAGATCAGAAACTGATGTAAGCAGTAAGACAGATGTATTTATTGACAATCGTAGAAACAACTGATAAATGGTATGCAGTCTGAGAGTCCTTTTAGATGAGCACGGGCACAGAGAATAATACAAACAGCCGGTCTGGAAACAATTAGTTACCAGACAATAGTGAACTTGGACAGAGAGTCTTTTATAGGGCGTGGTAAGTGGCTGCAGGTGTGTGCAATCAGAACTCTGGGGAAGCTGAACGAGTGGGCGGTGCTGCAGGTAGCGTGTCAGATGGAGGTGGCTGTGGTGAACGCCTGACAATAACTGTCTTAAAGTATTCCCTTAATATTTCTATTCGATATCTTGCTTGGACAGTATGCATGCAGTGGCGTACCGCACATCTTAGAGGCCCCCCTGCAAAGAACGAGATGGGGCCCCTCCCACCAGCAGTGATGTCATGCATGAAAATTGATTGTGCACCTGATTCCTTTTGTAATTAACTTATTTATTCTTTTTATAAAACTGACAATCACAAACAAGCAAAACTCCACCGAATCCTTTGCGCTCTCAGAGCGTTTTGGTGTGCAAAGACTTTGACTGCAGCTTAATGTTGATGTTGCAAGCGTCTGCATTCTCGATACTTAGAAGAGCTAAACTGGACAGTCTTTCTTGTAACATTGTGCTCCGGAGAAATGTCTTGATCACTTTAAATTTTGAGAACGAACAGTAAATTTAATGGCAAAATCTGGTGACAAGTTGTCAGGGAACCGCTAAAGCGTTTGCCACTGAAACATTCGCAGCGGTGGACCAGGGCACAAAAACATAGGCTACTTAAAAATATTTCATTTAAATCAGTAACTGATTAACAAAACGAAAGGGAAAAAAAGTACTGAGTTTCGATTCATTGTGACATGATCCAAAGTTCACCTATAGGAAAACGAGGCGGAAAGCTGTTTTCTTTATTTTGTAAAAGCTTTATACAATTTCAGTTTTTTCTTTTAATTTTCTTTTATTATTATTATTATAATTATTATAAATTTGTATTTATTTATTTATTTTACCAAAGCTTTACAGTGATGAATGGTATTTTGCTTGTATGACCAACCAGCATGACTAAATTACGAGTAACAGTTGCAGTGCAAAACAATGCAGTGATCGCGCCGGCACTTTTAGCGCTCCCACAACATTTTTGCTACCTTGACATCACAGCCTGTTCATTATCAAAATATACATTTTTAAGAAACATTAAAGTTACAATGCTCAGTTTAAATAGTCCATTGTTGCATTCAGCTGACCAGTTATAGTCTTTGTGCTGTATAATGTTTGAGAAGTAAAATAATATTTGTGTTTAGAACATTTATAATTAATTTAGGCGGTATTTGTGTTTAGAATGTTTATAATTTTGATTAAGGCAGTCATGCGACGTATTTTTTTCCTCTCAAAACGCAATTTTATACAAGTAGCGTGTTTGAACTAAGCAAACATTTTAAATATATTGAAAAAAATACTTTAATGACTTTAAAGTGTTGAAATTTTCTTCTTCTAGTAAAACCTTCTAGTAAATTTTCTTCTTCTAGTAAAACCTTTACTTTCTAGTAAAGAGGCCGGTCCCCACAATGTTAAAAAATGATTAAAAATAGTAAATGATGTTTATCTGAAAGTGTAACGATGCAAACATGTGTCCTGTAAGGGGTAGGTTTAGGGTTAGGGTTGGGTTAGGGGTTCAGGAATGATCGTTTGGTCAGAATAAAAACTACAGAAGTTTATTTAAATAGTCCACACAAGGAACAAAAACAAACAGGAAGTGCAGGGTGTGTGTGTGTTTTTCTTTTTATTTTTGAGTAGCCTAAAGAAAACCCTGCACTTCATTATTATTACTATTATTATTATATTAGTTCACTCATTACTAAGTCGTGCACACGACATTACCAAATCGTGACATGGATTTAGTTGAATCAAATCAACGGACAGTTAGTAAGTTGTGCACACGATTTAGTAAAAGGAAGGAGCGAATTATATTGTGTGGGGATCCATAAGCCACTTTAAGTGTCAAAATATCCACTTTGATTACGTGCGGTTGTCATAGAAGTAGGCCTATAGTATTTATGACAAGTGAAATGTGAGTTATTTTTTAAAACATTAAGCCCGCTCCACTGTACTACCTTAGCGCTCACGGCTCGCGTCTTTTGCAGTGTCTCGGAACACTGCCTTTAAGAATGCTACGATGGGGCCTCTCAAAGGGTCAGGGCCCCCACGCACCGCAGGGGCTGCAGGGGTGTCCCATATGCAGTGTTGGGAAGGTTACTTTGGAAATGTAATAGGGTACAGATTACAAGTTACTTTATTTAAAATGTAATAAGTAGTGTAACTTTTCAATTACTTTATTAAAGTAATGTAACATTACTTTTCATTACTTTTTGATTACTTTTCTAAATTTCTAATATTTTCAACTGTTAATCATTTTGAAACAATTAAACCAGGCAGAGTTAACCTTACAGTAGCACTCAACACTGATTACTGTCAGACTTTCAAAATCCTTCATCACTTGAATTAAGATTATAATAATTAAGAGATAACATACATCTTTATTTTGCGATAACATCACTTATTATATTTTGCTGAGTTGAAATATTTGAACGCAAAGCTTCCATGAAGAAATAACAACTGGCTACATTTTTATACAGTGCAGTCAACATTATTTCACCACATAAATAATTAAGGAAGTAGTACTAGTTTGTTAGTTATCTTATCAACTGCGGGTTTGATTTGATAGTCTTTATTTAGATGTTGATGCCCTGCTGCCTGGGACTGTTCTCCTTCAAAGTTTTTCCTTTGTTTCAGTTTTTTTCCCCTGAGTTTACCTCTGGTACTGCGTATGCCCTTTTGGCCAGTGAACGGCATACAGCCTTAGTTTTTTGAAGATTAATAAACTCCTTTGTTTGACCAGCCTTTGCTTTTGGGTTCTTTTATTGTGACAAAATAATCTGGCCAAGAGTATGGACCCAGCGAAGCAAACTCCCATTGGCTCTGCGGTCGAGTTACAGGGTGCCATGCTGGGGCGGCATGAAGAGGATCTCACCGCCACAAGGTACGCTGTGGAGAGCTTGTCAGCCCAGGTGACAGAGTTGACTAATCAGCTGCAGAACCGGCATCCTGAGCTACCAGTCATGCCACAGACACGCAACTTTCCGAGCCACGAATAAATAACCCTTCTTGTTTTTCGGGACAGCCTACAGAATGCCGAGCCTTTCTAATGCAGTGTAAGGTGGTTTTTCTCTCCAATCATCTACCTATGTGGGGGACCACTCTAAGGTAGCCTATGTCATCCTCTCCTCACCGGGCGGGCTCGTGACTGGGGAGCGACAGTGTGGGAGTCGGAGGCTGGATGTTGCAAGCAATTCTCTCTTTTTAAGGAAAAGATGATAAAGGTTTTTGACCGCTCTGTTTTTGGACATGAGGCATCTCGACAACTTGCTACACTTCGCCAGGGCAGACGGTCCGCTGCTGACTTTGCTGTTGAATTCCGCACCTTAGCTACCACTTGTGAGTGGAACGAACCAGCTCTCATGGTTTGCTTCCTGGAAGGACTCTCTGGGGAGATCAAGGAGGAAATTCTGGCTCGTGATCCACCTTCCAGTCTGGACCAGCTGGTGGAATTGGCTATCCGCCTTTACAAAAGCTTTGAATTGCGTCGTCACGCACGAGCACCTGTTCCGTGGGCTCAATTATCTACTGTCACTTTCCCCGTAGTGACCTCGTCTGAACCCGAGCCGATGCAACTGGGAGGTCTTCATATATCTGCTGCGGAGCACCAGCGTCGCATTCTGGAGAGACTTTGTAGGTATTGTGGCGCTCAGGGGCATTTTGTCGCGAGATGTCCGCTCGCCAGTAGACCGGGGAGTACTGGTGAGCGCTACAACATTCAGAAGTCACGCACCTCACTCACTGCTCTTCTGCGCTGTGGCTGTGCTACACACTCCTGTGCAGCTCTCATTGACTCGGGGGCCAAGGGGAATTTTTTGGATGAGGACTGGGCTCTTGATCATGGCATTCTCCTCCGGGTATTAGATGATCCCCCTACCATCTATGCCCTTGATGGGTGCATCCTCTCCAGGATGCCACCATTCCGGTGAGTCTCACCGTTTCTGGCAATCATCAAGAGACAATTTATTTTTTTATTTTTCGTTCCCCCCTTACTCCGATCATTTTGGGGCATCCTTGGTTAACTCTACATAACCCTCAGATTAACTGGGCAGAGAGGACCATAATGTCTTGGATCTTATCATGTCATGTTAAATGTCTTGTCTCTGCCGTGCCTGTTGTGTCTTCTGCTTCTGTGTTTCAGGATGAGCCCGGCAATTTGTCTGGGGTGCCCAGGGAGTACCACGATTTGCGAGCGGTGTTCAGTCGTTCTCGGGCCGCCTCTCTCCCTCCCCATCGACTGTATGACTGCAGTATCGATCTCATTCCAGGTAGTATTCCTCCTCACGGAAAACTATATTCTTTATCCGCTCCTGAATGTGAGGCGTTAGAGAAATGCCTTGCCGATTCGTTAGCTGCTGGTACTATTGTTCCATCCACCTCTCCCGCCGATGCAGGGCTTTTTTTTTTTCATTAAGAAGAAGGATGGTTCTCTGCCTGTATAGATTATTGTGGGCTGAACTAAATAACTGTCAAGAATCGGTACCCGTTACCACTTATGTCGTTGGCATTCGAGATTCTGCAGGGAGCAAGAATCTTCACTAAATTAGACCTTCGTAATGCATATCATTTAGTGCACATCAAGGAAGGGGATGAGTGGAAGACCGCTTTTAACACTCCCTAGGCCACTTAGAGTACCAGGTTCTTCCGTTCGGGCTTGTCAACGCCCCAGCTCTTTTTATTTTTGTCTACTTGGACAACATTCTTATTTTTTTGTCCTCCCCCCAGGAACGCGTTCAACATGTATGTTGTGTGCTTCAACGCTTGTTGGAGAACTGACTTTTTGTTAAGGCCGAAAAGTGCGTTTTTCACGCTTGTTCTGTAACATTTTTAGGTTCGGTCGTGTCTGCCGATGGCATCAGTATGGATCCGGCTAAGGTGTGTGCCATTACTGATTGGCCCGTCCCAGATTCTCGCACAGCTCTCCAAAGGTTTCTGGGGTTCCCAAATTTCTATCAGTGTGGCCGCCCCCCCTGACCACTCTCACTTCGACCAAGTCCCGTTTCATGTGGTCGGAAACTGTACAAGAGGCTTTTGACCATCTTAAGAAATTATTCACGTCAAGACAATTCATAGTGGAGGTTGACGCGTCTAATGTTAGTGTGGGAGCGGTGCTTTCGCAGCGCTCACACCAGGATGACCATGTTCACCCGTGCGCATTTTTCTCTCACCGTCTCTCGCCAGCGGAATGTAACTATGACGTGGGCAACCGCGAACTGTTAGCCATTCGATTGGCACTTGGCGTGTGGCGGCAATGGTTAGAGGGGGCGGCCCTCCCATTCGTGGTCTGGACAGATCATCGTAATTTAGCCTACATCCTTCGGCCAAGAGATTAAACACTAGGCAGGCGCGTTGGGCTCTGTTCTTCGGGTGGTTCGACTTTACCATTTCCTATAGACTCGGCTTGAAGAACACTATGCCAGACGCGCTCTCTCGTCTGTTCGGTTCTTCAGAGCATGGTCCTTCCTCAGAGAGCATTTTGCCCAATGGTCGTGTGGTTGGGGCGGTCATCTGGGGAATCGAGCGGCAGGTAAAGAAAGCTCTTGCTCATGTCACGATTCCTCGAGAGTGCCCTGTGGGGAAATTGTTCGTCCCTAGGTCTGTACGCTCCACTGTGCTTCGCTGGAGTCACGCCTCCAGACTCGCTGCGCACCCTGGCATTAAGGGTACCCTGGCCGAACGCGTCAATCAGGTCCTCTGGCGTTTACTCCGTACCCTAGCTGCTCGCAACCCCACGTCTTGGTGTGAGCAGCTGGGTTGGGCGGAACACGCTTATAACTCTCTTCTGTCACCTTCTACCAGTTTATCTCCATTTTAGTGTTGTCTAGATTACCAGCCGCCCCTATTCTCCTCCCAAGAGTCAGAAGTTTCTGTTCCCTCCATCCAAGCCCTTATTAAACGCTGCCAACGTATCTGGAGGACCGTGCGCTCTGCATTGTGTAAATCCAGAGAAAGCACATGTCGAGCCGCTAATCGTCGCCGCTCTGAGGCCCCTCGTTACATTTGTGGCCAGAGAGTGTGGCTTTTCACACGTAACCTTACCCTTCAATCTCAGTCTCGTAAACTAGCGCCTAAATTTATTGGTCCCTTTTCGATCGTCAAGGTTTGTCAAGGGTTCTTTAGGGTCAAGAAGCTGCTGGCCGTCCGCCCTCGGGGAAGGGGTTTTCAATACCTGGTCAATTAGGACGGGGATGGGTACGGCCCGCAGAAGAGATGCTGGATCCCAGCCCGGGACATTCTGGACCACTCGCTCATCGAGGACTTCCTTCGCTCTCACCAGCCTTCTGCCTCGGGAGGGCCAGGGGGCGCTCCTCTGGGGAGGGGTACTGCCACGAGCCGGGTTTGATTCTAGTTATCTGTTCTTTTCTTTGTCTTGCACTCTATGCTAGACTCAGCTGTTTGTGGTCACAATCAGCGCTTGCGCTGATTGGGACGGCACATGTTCCCTCTTTGCGCTGATTTCCCAGCCTATTCCTCTCTGCATGTTCCTAGGCTTTTCAACAGATTATTGTGCTCTGCTACCGTTCCATCTGTGTGTCTGAAGCTCTGCTCAGGATCAAGTCTTGTCTGTTCGTGTCTACTTTCAGTCGTGTTTTGTCACGCTATTTACCCGCATTTTGTCCAGCCACCCAGTTGCCTGCTGCTGCTGCCCTCTCCCCTCCGGACACTGCTCTCCGGACCTGTCTGCACAGCCTAGGGTGTCGCCCCTCGCCCTGCTGCCTGGGACTGCTCTCCCTTCAAGTTTTTCCTTTGTTCCCCGAGTTTACCTCCAGTACTGCATACGCCCTTTTGACCAGTGAATGGAATACGGCCTTAGTTTTTTGAAGATTAATAAACTCCTTTGTTCGACCAGCCTTTGCTTTTGGGTCCTTTTGTTGTAAAAACAAAACAAAAAAAAAAGGCAGCAGCTGCATTTGTATGAAACAACAGAGCGAGTCCACAATACCAGGATGACAGAATTAATAAATTGTCCACATAATATTGATTTAAGCTTTAATATTTTATTAGCTAAGCAAACACAAAGCTTCCGGCAAGAAAAATGATCAAGCATATAGCACTGACTTAAGTTGCCCCGAATGAGTTATTAGCTCCTACCAGTTGTTATTGGGGAATAACATACCTTGGAATGTCATGACTGACCAATCAAAATCAAGCATTCCACAGAACCGTGTAATAATTTAATTTAAAGCACAGCCACCACAAATTCAGACTTTTTTTTTTTTTGACTTTTTATGCCTTTTATTGTGATAGGACAGTAGAAAGATGACAGGAAAGGGCTGGGAGGAGAGAGGGTAGCGGGATCAGCAAAGGACCTCAAGACGGGAATCAAACTTGGGTCACCGTGAGCACAGTTGCGCTATATGTCATAACAAGATCATAACATAAACAACATCATAACAAGAAATTATTTAATAGCTATGATACTGGGTTTGAAATCAAATGTTTGCATAGTTATGACAGAAAACACTAACATCTAACAATGCCTTGGAAAAAACAATCTTAAAAAATAAAGTTTATGCATAAACCCAAATAGGAAATAAAACAGTTATCGAATAAGCATGTGTCCTGTGTCCTAAACTTCTGAAACATTGGTGTCTCATTTTAGAGCAGACAATGCAATTTATGAAAGAAGTCAATTAAATCTGTAAGTGGGGGTGGGTGGGTGAAAAAATTCCGATGTAATGGCATTTTTCAAAAGTAACTAATTTTAATTACACATTTTTTCTCAGTAACTGTAACTAATTACAATTACATTTATTTTGTAATTAAATTACGTAATTCTGTTACATGTAACTAGTTACTCCCCAACACTGCCCGTACGCCACTGGCTTGGAAATACTTAACGTCTTTAATTCCTCTCATCATTTGCAGCGTTTCTTCCATCCAAGTTTTGTGCTTACTTTTTAATCATGAATAAAGTATCAGCTTTCAAATTCTGTCAATTCTATCAATTCTATCACAAACTCTATAAATGTGTTTTTTTTAGCCACAGAAAGACATCAAGAGGCTAAAATGCACAACTGTCACATTTAATTCACATTCACATTTACCTCTACCTCAGGAAAGACATTCATTGTACAAAAATTCGATAGCTAGAAAAAAAAATAACTCTAGAGAGAAGCACTGTATTACATTCATTATATTTTACTTAACCTGTCGCCTTTATTTTTTGTGTTAGTCTGAAGAAATATGTCATGGGAATGTGCAGGGAGACCTCAAATACAAAAACACGGACATGCGAGGCGTCCGCCAAGTTCTATGGCATTCTCTTACAAAATCAGCTCAGAATGGCGAGAATGCTGTGGTCCTTCAAGCGGAAATCGCAACCCTCCTGGGAAAGGGTTCGATAGAGCCTATCCCCTCAGCCGAAATGAAGAAGGGGTTTGTCAGCCCCTACTTCATTGTACTGAGGAAGGGTGGTGGACTCACACCAATCCCAAATCTGAGGTTTTTTGAATCGGCCCTTCACAAGCTCCCGTTCAAAATATTAACCCTTAAACACATTTCTTCATGTGTCAGGGTTCAGGATTTGTTAGTGGCGTTAGACCTGAAGGACGCATACTGTTATGTCTTGACCCTTCCAAGACTCCGTCTTCGAAGTCGGGCTCATCAGTACAAGG
Organism: Labeo rohita; assembly: GCF_022985175.1. Taxonomy (NCBI): domain Eukaryota; kingdom Metazoa; phylum Chordata; class Actinopteri; order Cypriniformes; family Cyprinidae; genus Labeo; species Labeo rohita. The sequence goes on along the minus strand of NW_026127241.1, from coordinate 195,752 downwards.
TTCACCCTGCAGCCTATCCCTGTCGCTCCGCACCTTCAGGCTCCACCCTCAGATGGTCCAGCTGATTTGGAGTCGGTTCAGCCAGGCACAGGTAGATCTGTTCTCCTCACCAATATCCACTCATTGCCAGTGGTGGTACGGCCTGACCGAGGCCCCCGTCAGTACAGATGCATTGGCACACAGCTGACCGAGCGGCTTACGTAAACACGCTTATCCCCAAGTGAGCCTTATTGCACAGACACTGTGCAATGTTGGGAAGAATACAGAACAGATTCTTCTGGTAGCCCTGTTTGGCCCAACAGAACCTGGTTCTCGGAGCTCGTGCTCCTATCATCAATCCCTTCCTGGCACATCCCTCTGAGAAAGAAGCTCCTTTCTCAGGGGAAGGGCACAATTTGGCACCTGTGCCCAGATCTCTGGAACTTCCTTCTATGGTCCCTGGATGCGACCAAGAGGTCTCCAGAAACTTTCCACCCGCAGTGGTAAGGACCTTACACAGGACAGAGCCCCCTCCATTAGGCGGTGGTACATCCTGGAAATGGTGCAGGTGTTCTTCCTAAGAGAAGAACCCAAGGAGATGCAGCATCAAATCTGTGCTATCCCTCCTCCAAGGAGGCCTGGATAGGCACCTTTCTGCTTCTACACCCAAGATCCATGTGGCAGCTACCACGACTTGTTGGAAGGCAGATCGGTGGAGCACGATTTATCAGATTCCTTAGAGAACCCTCCCACCACATCCCCTCTTGATCTGTCTGTGGCCTACAGTAAGATCCGTTGAGCCCCTTTAGTCAGTTGGTTTCTGTGCCATCTCCTGACTGCGCTCACCTCTGTTTCCATTATTCTAGCACATTTAATGTAGCCAAGTTCGGCAGAGGAACTTGCTATTACAACCCAATACAGGGTAGGTTGTCACATGTGAACTCTTGTTTTGGGTTGATGCTCCAAATGTAGTGGCTCCTCATGCTGCCCCATGTGTGTATTTTCCACCTATATTCCCTTAAGATGCAGTGTTTCCTCTGAGACAGGCTCTGTCTCTAGCTTCTGAGTTCCGGTAGTCTCCCCTTGTGTGGAGCCCACCTCAGAATCCTTCCTATGTACCACTCCCTCTGCGGTGATTTTTCACATGTTACCTCCCCTACGGGTAGGATGTGATCTCCGTGGTGGCTTCCCTCCCTCTAGAGGAACAGCCACTGTCCCAACGTTCTTGCCAAGATTCTCATCCATTTTTCTACTGTTTTTACTACGAGGGATGGCTCCGGCTGAAGGACCTCTGCCCCAGTAAGAGAGCAGGTCAAGTTTTTGGGCGTTGGAAGGTCACGAAGTGGTGAGGTGCATTTACTCCACATGTTGGCTTGTTGATATCTGCGCCCCTGTTCACTTGTTACGCAGTCCAGCAGTTGTGGTGTGTTGGATAGGGACCCCTAGTGTCATACACTCGACACAACGTTGGAGTGAACGACAGATAGGGAATGTCTCGGTTATGTATGGTAACCCTCGTTCCCTGATGGACCGAGACATTACCTATATAGTTACAGCATTAGTTAATACTGTATATGTCTAACTAATATTATACCTCAATTAATCAATTTTGAGTAGAATCAAAATCATAATTGAATCGTAGTTTATCGATATCAAATTGTGAAAACTGTGTCAATCCCCAGTCTGACACTGTCATCAGCTTGTCCAAGGTAGTGCGGTACAGCTAAGTTAGCTATTGCTTTATGCTATAATATGAGAACAAAACTGAACTACACTATCTGAACTAAGCTGGATGATGATATTATGTAGAGGAGAGTTTAACAGCTGAATTGCCTTTGTAGAATAAATATTGTACTTTACACCGATACTGAACTGAACTGCATCAACACTGATCTGACCTGAGCTATATAGCTTGTTAGATCTGCTTTACAGCTGAATATGAATGTGTTTACTGTTGTGAGACTGTTTTGAAATTCTGTATTGTATAAATTGCTATAGAAATAAAGGTGACATTTATTGATAATTGCACTGAAACTATTTTTTTCCCCCCACAACTGCGGATAAAGATGCATGGCTGTTGTGTGGGCATATCATTGAGTGCACCACTGGTGGGATACCATTGTTCCTGGATTTAGTCCGACACAGTTTATCCAGAATTTTCGTGTCTCCAGAGAGTCTTTGAGTACATCTGCTGTCGTCTCTGTTCTGGAAAGAAGACACACCAATTACCGTTTGTGTGTGCCTTTGAGAAAATGGGTAGCCATTGCCCTGTGGAAGCTGGTCACTGGAAGTGAATACAGAAGTGTAAGTCACCTTTTTGGGGTAGACCTAACCACTGTTTTCAACAGCTTGAAGGATTTTGCAACGATGTGAATAAGTTGCTCCTCCCACTACACATCAGATTTCCAGATGCCTAAAAATTGGTTGAAATTGCTAGTTTTTTTTTTTTTTTTTTTTTTTTTTTTTTAACAATGATGGAGAGTACCACAATGTGTTAGTGCTATAGATGGTAGCCACATCCCAATAATCGCACCCACAGAGTATCCTCTGGACTTCTTTAACAGAAAAGGGTGCAATTCAATCATCTTGCAGGTGGTAGTGTATGGATGGAAAGGGGCTCTTTTGGGATCTGTGAACTGGCTTGCCTGGAAGTGTGCATGATGCAAGGGTGCTCAAACAGTCACATTTGTGGGAGAGGTTAAGTGATGGATATCTTCTGGGTCAAAACAAGGTGAACATTGCTGGCTGTGATGTTGGACAGTACCTAATTAGAGACCCTGCTTACCCCCTGCAGAACTGGATAATGAAACCCTTCTTAGACACTGGCAGACTGACACCCCAACAACAGATGTACAATTACAGGTTAAGCAGTGCAAGGTCTGTAGTGGAGATGAGCTTTGGGAGGCTGAAAGAACAATAGTGCTGTCTCCTAAAGCAAAATGACTGCAACCTGGACCTTGTAAAGGTGGTGCTGAGCTGCTGTGTGCTTCACAATATCTGCAAAGAACATGGTTTCACTGAGGATCATATATCCATGCTGCGGTCAAACATACAGCCCCCTGTTCAGCCAGTGCCCGAATATGGGCAACCCGAAGGAAATGATGTGCATCATTTGAGTATTTCAGCAGGCAGGATGAATGAATTACTTCATATGCTCATTTTTATGTATAATATTTTGTGTAATAGTCGTTTTGAATTTGATAGATTAACTATTCTGTAAAGTTCCTTGCAGATTATAAACTGAAATTATGTGTGCCCAAATTTATAATACCTTAATTAAATGGGGGAGGGGGAAAAAAAGAGTAAATACCAGTAAACCTGTAAATATAGCATATTTGCACCTTTTTTATTTAACAGGAACACATACTAGGTTTTATTCAGATCTGAATATATCTATGAGCAATAGGGGTGTGGCGAGACACTTGTTCCATGAGATGAGACGAGACACGAGACTGGGTTCATGAGAATGAGACGAGACAAGATTTTTGAACTTTTCTTATGATATTCTCAATGATTAAATATATAGGGAAAATAGTCTTTTATTCAACTGAAAAAGACAAAATGCAAAAAAATGTAGGTGCATTTTGAACTTTATAAAATTAAACGTCCATTTTAATGAATTATATGCAGTAAAAAAAAACATTTAAACAAGAGCTTCACGATTCTGGATAAACTGAGAATCCCACTTGTTTTTAATAAATTGGAGACCATGATTCTCTCACGATTCTGGAGAAAAAAGATTAGAAAACTAAACAAAATAACGTAATTTACTAGTGGTTCTGACAAACTGTTCATTGCTTAAGTCTTTTAAAAACGTATATTCATTTAAAAAAAAAAAAAAAAAAACAACATTCAATGAAGTCAGTATCTCACTTGTTTGACTATTGAAATCTCCTGAATGAATGATTCAATGACATACTTTTTTCAAACAGGCAGTTGTCGCCACCTTCTGGCGGAAGAAGATAAGCGTTACTATACATGCAAGCGTTAAGGTACTTTCGTTTTGATCGCTACTGTAGACAATACGTGTTTATACCCAAACTATAAACTTTTATCACAGTACTTCTGTTATTTAAATGTCTGTAACACAGAAATAATGATTATAATGTGGTTGAAAAGACTGTATTGCTCTTTGTGCGTTCACATTTACCCCCAACCCTCTGATTAATTAACACGGGCAGCAACAAAACGTGCTTCTTAAGCTACACTGATACTGGCGATATGAAACAGTCCAAATAGACATAACTAAATTGTTGTCATTTAGTAATAAGATTGCGTGGGTGTTTGAATCGAGATCAAGATATTTTAAGGATTAATCGTGCAGCTCTAATGTAAACACTGCAAAATTGTTTTGCCAGGATATCATCACGAGATCAACACATCGGATCTCGTCACATCCCTTATGAGCAATATCATACGAGTAGCCGTGATGTCGCTCTATATCAGCTTAGATAACGGGCAGTCGTGGCCTAATGATTAGAGAGTCAAAATTATAATCTGAAGGTTGTGGGTTTGAGTCTCAGGTTCGGCAGGGATTGTTGGTGGGGGGGAATGAATAACCAGCATTCTCTTCACTCTCCACCTTACCTTGCCTTGCCTTATATGTTTTATCTTGGACTGTTTATATGGTTTTTGATTGTTTACTGCCTGCCCAGACCTTTGCCTGTTTTTTTGGATAACCCGTTTGGATTATTTGGATGCCTGTCTGACTATGTTCACTATTAAAGCCTGCATTTGGATCCACATTTCCATTGTCACGTCCCTGTCATGCCCATGGACTGTCTTTGTGTTTGTTTTTCCCCCAATGTGCTCAATGATGACAGAGGCTAAAGACCAGCTGTCTTTAGCAGCCTCACTCTCAAGTCTGCCGGCTGCTTCCCAGTCAAGACTGCCACCCCCCCACCGCTCTGCTCACAAGCCCAGGGAGGGTTGCTGTTCCTGATTCCAGCCCAGAGAGAGCATATGTTCACAAACCCGGCCCAGAGAGGGCTCCTTTTTTTCAAGTCAAGCCCAGAGAGAGCTGCTGTTCCCACATTCGACCCAGAGAGGGCTCCTGTTTCCAAGTCAAGCCCAGAGAGGGCTACTGTTCCCACTTCTGGCTCAGGGAGGGCCTCAGCACCTGAGTCTAGCCCAGAGAGGACTCCTGTCCCGACATTCTGTCCCGAAAGGGCTCCTGTCTCCAAGTCTAGCCCATAGAGGGCTCCTGTTTCCATATCCAGCCCAGATAGGGCTCCAGTCCCCCCGTCAAGCCCAGGGAGGGCTCCTGTTCCCTCGTCCAGCCCAGGTAGGGACTCAGATCCAGAGTATAGCCCAGGTAGGGCTGTTGCCAAGTGCAGAGGCTGTCCCGCCAAGGCCCTCTGGACTACCTGTTCCACCATGGCTCCTTGGACTGCCTTTTCTGCCATTGCTCCCTGAGCTGCCTGCTCCGCCATGGCCCCCCGAAATGCTGGCTCTGACATGGTGCCCGGATCCGGAAGTCGCCCACCCTCCTACCTCTTGATTGTATGTAGCACAAGGACATGCCTTCGGGGAGAGGGGTGATATGTCACGCCCATGGACTGTCTTCGTGTTTGTTTTTTTTCCCCATGAGCTCCGTGACCCAATTTCTCCCTTGTTTGATTGTGTTCATTTGATTCAGGTGTGTCTCGTCAATTACCCTTGCTGAGTTTAGTATTTATAGTGTTGTCTGTTCTATGACTTCTTTGTCCAGTGTTAACATCACTGTATAAGTCTACAAACATGCTACATTTGTCTCCAGCCTGCCCTGTGTTTCCCCATGTTTGGATTATTAAAGACTGTGGTTTATAATTATCCCTTGTCTCCTCGTTCCTCACAGTAGCAAATGTGTGACAGTCCCTTCATTACAAAATTTTTCATATTTATTGTTTTTTATTGAGAGTAAATCTGCAAATCATAATACATTATTAGTTTTTTTTAATACAATATATTATTTTATTGTGTGCATGTAAATGCTTTTTGTAAAAAATAAGTAAACAAACAAAAAATGTGTGCATCATATTTTGCATGAATTTATCTCCATATAGGGACCAGGAGAGCACTGCAACTAATTCTCAGTTCACACAAACAAGCAGCTTTGTCTCACACAAATGCGAAATTGTGACACACCGGTGCTACTGTGGTAAATTCATTCAGTGCAGAGATCATTTTATTAATCATTTCATTTATTTATTAATTTAATATATAACCCTGACCCACCCCGATCAAATTTATCAGTTACTTTAAAAAGATTACCTTATACCATGTTACACAGCAGTTTCTTTAAGGAAGGTTTGTACCTGTGGAGAGGAGGTGTTCATAACTCTATCCATGAGATGGCCCTCTTGATGGTGGACATGCTCAACTCTGACAGATACTGTGTGCTTCTTTCCATTGGAGTCCCAAGCGTGCACAGAAAAAACCTTGTGGCCTTCAAGAAGAGTAACTTCTCCCCTAAGTTCTACAGTGCCATCCGTGTGCACATCAAACTGCTTGTCCAAAGACTGAAAGCGTGATCTTTGTGGACTAAAACCATGGCTTCCATTACATGCATTAAATGTTACTGTCAGAAACAGAGAAACAGTTTTTCTGGCATAATAGAATACTTATAATATTCATCAAACTCAATTTTTGTTTGTGACTAATTATTTCTATCAGAATGATGCCTAATGTGTAAGCAAATCCCTTCAATTCCAACACTGGATGAGTGATACAATCTATGCATGTATAACATTTAACTGAATGTTACTAATAATAAACCAAAATGAAACAATTTTTTATAGAATTATTATATTTAAATATCTGATCACATGCTGTGGAGTGATTACATAAATTAATAAAAAATGTAATATATTTAAATTAAATAAACAAACAAAAACAAAACACTAAACAATAAGTTACTTGATTGTTTCTATAATATATTTGTGAACACAACCTACCTCTTCCTAGTCTTTTTCCTCTGTGAAGGTGGTCTCTGTGCACTTTAAAAACAAATAACTCTGACTCAAACCCAGGTTTACAAGGAGACTGCTCCGCAAATCCACACAAAAGTACCTAAATGTTTAAAAGCATATTAAATTCCTTTACACATACACTTGATATGGGATAATTAATTTAAACAAAATATCCCGCACAGTAATAATATCAAAAATGTTTAGGCTGAATATTGAAGATTTTTTACTTTAATAAAATGTCTGTCCGTCTGAATTATAGTTGTAACAAACAAGCTGATAAATTTAATGTGATGCACACTTGTCAGTTCAACATGAAACACAAGAGAATTAGATTTTTGTATAATTACTACTAAACCAAATTCGTTTAAAATACACAACCGGGTTTTTATATTTATCATCCAATATATTTAGTAAAAAAAAATCTCATAATTGGATCTTGCTTGTTATAGAATTAGCTATAATTAAACAATGTTCATGCGTTTTAACTAAACGTTTTAAATTAATATTAAAATCAAATCAAATGTATGCAATTAATAAATAATAAACTATACCATTAATTTATTTTTAGAGTGTACAATGAATATACCTATTGCGTTTTTAATTGCTTTCTGAAACTATGGCTTCATTATGGCAAGCCGTTCAGAAAATAATACATGTGTATTGTGTGAATATGGATTGGTTCACTGGTTGAATGTATGGTTTAATGACACACACATTTATTTATAATACATTGGTATAACTGCAGACATATATTGGTTTAGATACATCGGTCTGATCACATGCATATGGGTTTGCTCCTGTATACATTGGTTTGTTCAAGTAAACATTGGGCTCCTCAAATATGCAATGGTTTCCTCAAATATATATTGGTTGAGATGAATTGTTTTCCTCAAGTATACACTGGTTTCTTCAAGTATACATTGGTTTGTGTATATATTGTTTTCTTCAAGTATATTATGGTTTAGATACAATGGTTGGCTCAGGTATACATTGGTTTGTTCAACTGTATACTGGCGGTTTACTTAAGCTTATATTGTTTGGTTTTTTTTCCATTATATATTGGCTTAGATACATCGGGTTTCTCAACTATGTATTAGTCAATATATATTGGTTTGTTCAAGCATATATTGGTTTAGATACTTCGGTTTCCTCAACTATGTATTGGTTAACATATGAAGAGTTCAGATGCAAAACCAGCTAAAAGCCATCTTGGTCAAAAATGAGATAATGATACTGAGTGAATGCTCCTGACACATAGTATACATCCATCAAATATTTGTACTTCAAACATGCTAAATTCCAGCCTCAGCCCAAAGAAGTACCAGTACTTACATAGAAACCTATACAAAGTAGTCAGAAACAAATGCTAATTTTAAAGAAATACGTCAGATGGATTTAGAGGCTTTTGCATCTGAACTCTTCATATATTGGTTTGTTCAAGTATATATTGATTTAGATACACTGGTTTGCTCAACTATGTATTTGGTTAGTATATATTGGTTTATTCAAGTATGCATGTGCATCTCAAATTAGAATGTCGTGGAAAAGTTTTATTTTTTATTAAATTTGAGTTTATTTCAGTAATTCAACTCAAATTGTGAAACTTAAATTCAGTGCACACAGACTGAAGTAGTTTAAGTCTTTGGTTCTTTTAATTGTGATGATTTTGGCTTACTTTTAACAAAAACCCACCAATTCACTATCTCAACAAATTAGAATATGGTGACATGTCAATCAGCTAATCAACTCAAAACACCTGCAAAGGTTTCCTGAGCCTTTAAAATGGTCTCTCAGTTTGGTTCACTAGGCTACACAATCATGGGGAAGACTGCTGATCTGACAGTTGTCCAGAAGACAATCATTGACACCCTTCACAAGGAGGGTAAGGCACAAACATTCATTGCCAAAGAAGCTGGCTCTTCACAGAGTGCTGTATCCAAGCATGTTAAAAGAAAGTTGAGTGGAAGAAAAAGATGCACAACCAACCGAGAGAACCACAGCCTTGAGAGGCTTGTCAAGAAAAATCAGTTTAAGAATTTGGGTGAACTTCACAAGGAATGGACTGAGACTGAGGTCAAGGCATCAAGAGCCACCACACACAGATATGTCAAGGAATTTGGCTACAGTTGTCGTATTCCTTTTGTTAAGCAACCACAGACAACGTCAGAGGCGTCTTACCTGGGCTAAGGAGAAGAAGAAATGGACTGTTGCCCAGTGGTCCAAAGTCCTCTTTTTTTTAGATGAGAGCAAGTTTGTATTTCATTTTTAAACCAAGGTCCTAGAGTCTGGAGGAAGGGCGGAGAAGCTCATAGCCCAAGTTGCTTGAAGTCCAGTGTTAAGTTTCCACAGTCTGTGATGATTTGGGGTGCAATGTCATCTGCTGGTGTTGGTCCACTGTTTTTGAAAACCGAAGTCATTGCACCCATTTACCAAGAAGTTTTAGAGCACTTCATGCTTCCTTTTGCTGACCAGCTTTTTACAGATGCTGATTTGGCACCTGCCCACACTGCCAAAAGCACCAAAAGTTGGTTAAATGACCATGGTGTTGGTGTGCTTGACTGGCCAGCAAACTCACCAGACCTGAACCCCATAGAGAATCTGAAAATGAGAAACAAGAGACCAAAAAATTCAGATGAGCTGAAGGCCACTGTCAAAGAAACCTGGGCTTCCATACCACCTCAGCAGTGCCACAGACTGATCACCTCCATGCCACGCCAAACTGAGGCAGTAATTAAAGCAAAAGAGCCCCTACCAAGTATTGAGTACATATACAGAACATAATTTCCAGAACGCCAACAATTCACTAAAAATGTTTTTTTTATTGGTCTTGTTGAGATAGTGAATTGGTGGGTTTTTGTTAAAATGTGAGCCAAAATCATCACAATTAAAAGAACCAAAGACTTAAATTACTTCAGTCTGTGTGCACTGAATTTATTTAATATACGAGTTTCACAATTTGAGTTTATTTACTGAAATAAATGAACTTTTCCACGACATTCTAATTTATTGAGATGCACCTGTATACTGGTTTAGATATATTGGTTTGCTCAACTATGTATTGGTCCCCACAGTCAAGTGAGCCGCCATCTGCGAACACCTGGTCAAGCCAGCTGCCATTTGGATTTTACTGCACGTCTGTTAGCGGAATTACGATACAGATACCTGGAGTGGCCAAAACGCTCACGTATATATATATATAAAAGATGTATATTTTGGCGGTTATTAATTAAATGTGCCGAAAACAAAGAAAAAACTATTATAAAAATATTAATATTGCACAATATAAAATGTATAGTTATATTACAATCTAATATATTTCACTGTGGCGTTTCTATCTGGCACTCTCTATTCTTATTCTATCTTTTGGTTTTATTGTTTTACTTAAAGAAAAAGAGCCTCCAACAACACTAGCATTCTCTATTCTTTGGCTATTCTATGTACTCTCTTTGTTTTTATTTATTATTAATAATGACCCTTTTATGCATTGTAACACATTAATCATTCAACCCAGTCTCATGGCAGTTTGTGACATAGTCACGAAAACATAATCTATTGATTCGTGTTTACAGACACCCTTTGCCCTTTTTTTCGTGTCACTCAGCAATATTTTCAATATAATGTATTTCAATAGGGAGTAATTTTCGTGCCTGCACCACGTTTTTCTTTCTGCTACTGCAACACATTCAGTGATTAATCAGCAACCACACAACGTTATTATTTACATTTTATTTACACAATTTAGACGTGTTTGTGCACCTAACCCAACCCCACCCCTAAACCTACACATTCGTATATTATATAAAACACAAGATATAACAGGCACACAAAACAACAAACGCTGTTTATTTAAAAGTAAGAAAAATAAATACCAAGTGTTCCGTGGTAAACCGATTGATTTGTGTGAAGAACACATGCGAAAACAATCACCGAACCACTGTATTGTAACACTGACCATTTCTTGAATTTTAGCCGTTAGACGTACTCTTAACTTAAAATATCTTTCTACTTTCAATACATGATGCTTTGAAGAATAATTTGTCAAAAGACTTTCAATGCTTTGCATGCAATTCTTTTACTCTTGGTAACTCACTGGTATAACCAACATCAATGTTGTAAAGCGTAGCAGGAAGATAAAGACATTGACAAGGACCTACTGATACGTGTGGTTGAGCACAAAGTGGACTTAGAGTTCCATAGCACTCAGGGTGGTGGTTCCGTCAGAAGGGATGAGGTGCTTGTCTGACCCAGGGGCGTAGCAAGCTTTTCCAAAGTGTGGGGGATGAATGTGGTTTGTTTGTTAAGTGGTTTGTTTGACAGGACTGTGACTGCTACATTTTGCTTACTTGCAGATAAGCAAGTAAGCAATTGAGATATAAAACAAAAAAAAAGTCCTCACAAAAAGCTTTTTCTAAATAATAATAATATAAACAAAAGTATAATAATATAAATAATAGTATAAATAATTTAACAATTTACTGTTTTTAAACATTAAAATAATATACATATTAAAATAATATTCTTCCATAGTCAACAGGTATGCAAACTGACATTATTTCTCACCTTTTTCTCCTCAACAGATACAATCAAACACAACAGGCAAGTCAGCTAATGAACAAACAATGCTCAAAATATCAAAATCAATTGCACTGGCAATAAACCCATAAATACATTGCTTAACATTGTCAATTTGTCCCTCCTCATCAATTTCCTGCCTTCTTCATCACAGTTACTTTATGCATTGCATGCCACACACATAACCGAATTTAGCTAAGTTAGCTACTGAACACTATCCCAATTAGCAATTGCCATTAGTCAAAAAAACAAAATATAATACAGAAAACATTCGACATGCCAACAAAACATAAACAGAACATCTTCCCAAACATATATCAAGCTTATTTAAAAACCTCAAAAGCATAAACATTCAAAGTACCTGGAAAACGGAGATGTAAATAATCATAATAACCATAAATTGGTTAAATAACCAAGTGTGGGTGTTGAACCCTCTCACCGGGAAAAGTGTGGGTGTTAAAACACCCACATCCCCCACGGGTGCGACGCCCCTGGTCTGACCACATAGAATAAGGTGATCGTGCCCTTGATCCTTCTCAATACCAGTAGGTATGGCTGGTGGTCCTCCCTCTGGCTGACCTGGCTTTTAATACTGGTACAGGTCCAGGACTGTAAACAGCAAAAACAAAAAACAGATTAAACAAAGAAAAGAGAGGGGGAAAAGATAATTACTTTGTGCTTTGATTAACACATAAAACCTGGTACTAGTAACTTTTGATGATGAAATGTGCTTTAAAGGGTTAGTTCACCCAAAATGAAAATTCTGATATTTACTGACCCTCATGTTGTTCCACACTCAAAAGTCTTTATCTTTGAAACACAAGTGAATATACTTTAATGAAAACTGAGAGATTTTTGTCCATGCATTCTACCACTTTAATGCTTAAAAAGTTTTCAAAGAGATAAACTAATTTACATGAATTACATGACAACAGTTTAGTCAAAATTTTTTGATGAGACAGTCACCTTATATGATAATGAACCTCACTGGTTCTCACACTTGAGCTTCCGTTTACCATATCTGATGTTTTAGCTGATAAATGTTTGTGTGAATAAAAAGCCTAAATTAAATTTGTTAATCATACAAAGCGATCAAGTCTCTTTAGAAAATATAGAATAAACCACTCAATTCATATGGATTAGTTTAATGATCTCTTTATGAACTTTCTGAAGCATCATAATGGTATTTGCCAATGAAAGGACAGAAATCTGATTTCATTAAAATAATTACATGTGTTTTGAGGACGAACAAAGGTTAAGTGTTAGGAATGACATGAAGATGAGTACATAACTACTTTGATTTCAGTAAATTAGCCCTTTAATCAAAACTAAAAAAACAAACTTTGCAACAGTATTGTGAGTTTTACCTTATGGAAGTGCACAAGCCTGTCTCATCCTAATTTTCTTCCTCATCACTTAACTGTTTTTCCAGGAAGGCACAATCGGTAAGCTGTTCCACAAACTTCTTCACTCACTGATACTGAATTTTCACCAACACGACGACAGCAGTTTGTCAAGAAAAACGCAAATAGTTAATTTAATAATAATTAATTTTAAATAAAGTCCAGCAAGCAGCTACAATCAGAAGCTCTATTTATCATCTCTCAAGCGACATATAATATAATGTAAACAAACGTTTGCATATGTCTTGCATGTTAAGTGTCTCTAGTGTTGGAACGATTATTTTCATCCGCGCCCAAAAATATAGTTCAGCTAAATGCTGGATTGCTTGATCGTTCTCTACACTGTAGAGAAGAGTGTAACTGCTACGTGTGACTTGACTATCCAAAACAGAGCGCGCGGTGTGCATGTTTAAAACAGATCCGCGCCTAACTGTTTGCTGCTCGCTCAAGTTAACAGAACATAAACAAAACATGAACAGAACATTACATGAATCACAGAAATGATCGTGTAATTTTTACACAAAACTCTAATGTGTAAACGAATCAGCATTACTCCTCTTACTTCAATTTGCAAGCTGGCCTCTGTCTCGTGATGGTGGTCTGCCGCACCGTCTAAACACAAATAATGTTAGCACTCCGATGTTGAAGAATTTACAGTATTCTAAATTTTAAGAAATGTAAACTTAATATAAAAATTTATAGAATTAAGAGATTAAAAACATATTATTATACCTGTGTTTGATTATCTCCGCTCCTCGCGGTCATCCGCCGTTAATCAAAACAGAAATAATGTGCAAGGTAGTGATGGGTCGTTCATTTTGAACGAATCTTTAATGTGACTCGGGACGAATGAGTCGTCTCGGGGAGTGATTCGTTCAGTCGCATGCGCAACATCCTGTTAGGTTCTGTACTGGAATTAGTTCACCTGTTTCGAGTCTTCGGCTTTTTAGAGTCGTTCGTTCACCTTGTGGGGCTGTCACGTGATGAACGAACGACTCGAACCCGAAGACTCGAGAGATGAGGTGTGTTCGACTTCATCTACGGCTACAGACGGCGATCAACGAGAGTAGCCGAGAGCAGTCGGGGGCGGAGTTGAAAACGGAGGCGTCAAGTCGGACAATAGGCTCGTTTGAGATGCGCCTCGCCTCGGCTGAAATGTATAGGCGAGAGTAGGCGGCTGCAGTGAGGGGAGGAGTGAAATAAGTCCAGTCAAGACGGACAGTTCTGACCTCTTGAAGTAGAACAGACACCTACGTATGGAAGTTTTTTCCTAACAAAATTAAAATGAAAATTCAAATGCCTAAAATGATCAAATCATAAATCAAACTCTCAAAACAACTGCGCAAATGATAAATCAAATGCTCAAATTATCAAATAATAAATCAAACTCTCAAAATGGTTTCTCAAATGAGAAATCAAATGCTCAAATGTGATTTAATTTCCTCATTCGGGGAACTGTATCAAAAATCAAATTAAAAATCATTTGTATTTGATATTCAATTTTCACGATCAACCCAGTATAAACCTGTCATAATTAAATCTATAATTCAGTGCTCTAATGATAAATCAAATGATCAAATGATAAATCAAATGCTCAAATCAACATCGCAAACGGCAAATCAAATGCTCAAATGATAAATCAAATGCTCAAATCAACATCGCAAACGGTAAATCAAATACTCGGGTCGTTCTTGAACGATTCGTTCATTTTGAACGAATCTTTAATGTGACTCGGGACGAACGAGTCGTCTCGGGGAGTGATTTGTTCAGTCACACATTAGGTGTGTTCGACTTAACGCAGCGCTGCACAGCTCGATCAAATTCTGACTTGAAGCAGTGCATGCTGGTTAGAAAATGTGTCCGACTTGAGGCGGCGCCGACGCCTCGTGACTGTCACGTGTGGCATCAAAGTACCGCGATAGCGATTCGAGAGCAGCGACTCAGCCGGTGCAGTTTCTTCAGAGCGGCTGCAGGAGCTCTGATGACTACATGGCGGTTTCACGATTGGCCAGATTCACCGCATGACAACGATCACGTGTGTTTTGGGTTTATGCTAACATCCTCAAGTCCGATAATGCTGACAAATCTGTTTTTAAAACAATAAAAGTGTTTTTACTGTAGTCGCAATGTTATATTGAGTCAGATTTATCACAAAACACTGATAAAAGCATAAATAACCCCACTTTATTAGTATTTAAATAGTATGTGTTTATGTTTATCATTATTCTTGTTCAGATGGCGCTGTATTAAGCAGTATATGAAACGTGTAATGTTGCTCATGAAAACTCTTTTGAAAAGTCTGTGTATTTGATAAATATTGCATTTAATTCACTTCATCTGTGATAGAGCACGCAAACACCGCGAGAGCTTAACTAACAAGAGCAGAAAGTGTCCGACTTGACGCCTCCGTATTCAACTCCGCCCCCGACTGCTCTCGGCTACTCTCGTTGATCGCCGTCTGTAGCCGTAGATGAAGTCGAACACACCCATTAGGTTCTGTGTTGGAACTAGTTCACCTGTTTCGAGTCGGGTTTTTGGAGTCGTTCGTTCATCGTATAGGGCTGTCACGTGATGAACGAACGACTCGTTCGCAGTTCGACTTAACGCAGTGAGGGGAAGAGTGAAATAAGCGCAGTCAAGACGGACAGTTCTGACCTCTCGAAGTAGAACAGACACCTACGAGAGCACGAGGCGGATATCGCGTTATCACACTCACGTGCTGTGTTGCTGATAAACATGATATAATTTCAGCTCTGTTGTTTTTATATGAAAACAAATATGATGAACAAGACACTTAAAGTGCTTGCTATTTAATACCATACGAAAGGCGTATTTATCATCCATTTTTACTTTATTACAAACGTGTTTTTTAGATTTTTATGGAAATATGACAACAATCACATATCTCACAATTCTGCGCAGAATTTGGTCATCTCAAACAAGCCTAATTAAGTACAATATTTATCAAATACACAGACCTCAAAAGCGTTTTCATGAGCAACCTAAACACGTTTCATATACTGCTTAGTACAGCGCCATCCGAACAAGAATAATGATCAACATAAACATATACTATTTAAATTAGGGATGTTCATTTCGGTTATTTTTCTTAACCGACAGCCGACGCTTGTTAACCGATTATTTACCGTTAACCGACAAGATTATTTTAAATTAGAATTTAAAATTTTTAGAAAGGATAAGTGTCTGTGACCCGTTAAAATACCAACATTTGTTTTCCGGGATTAATTTTACAAAAAGCAGCAAACAACAGAACATGAGGATTCACATGGACACTTCGCATCACCTGCAGCGCTTCTGCGAATGGAGAAAAACATCATAAAGCTAGGCTATATATATATATATATAATGAATGAATAGGCCTATAAGATAAATATTTTTACTTAATAAAACAAACAAGAAAGTGCAACAAGTAGCTAGTATGCAGAGTTTTGGTTCATTTTTGTGCTGCGCGAAAGGAAGACAGCTGAAAACGGCATCCTATTTTTCTTTATTTTACAAACAGCGAACCGTTTACAGTTTTGATTATCTGTAAAGAGTCGTTTCCCCTGTTAGAAGAAAAAAATCAAGTGATTGCGCCGGCGCCGCACGCGCACACACAATCAGCCAAACATATGGGGAAAGAAATAATAATAATAATAATAAAAAAATCACACTGCTTAATCGTTATCAACGTACTGCCGTGATATTATGCCAAACATTTTTTATGTGGATATTGTAATGCGAGAACTACAAAACCAGGTTTACATAATAAATAATATTTTAGCATTCAAATACATCTTGAATACGGAGACATTTGGAGACCCAATGTTAGTTTCAGTTTCGCTTTAGCCTAAATGGTTTCGTTTTGGCTTGTCGCCTAGCTTCTTATATTTTTCATTCTTGTACTGTTAAATTGAAAGGATTTTTTTGTGGAGTGAGGGGAACTAAAATAGCCTAGCCTATGTTTATAGTGTATTGTAAATATTTCGCGTCGACACCAGGTCTTTCTGAATAATAAAATGCGACTTAACGTTATAGGCCTACGCGATTTATCTTTTTTCTCTCAAAAATGCAATTTCATTTTATTTTACCCATCCAGAAAACGTTTTAAAATATTTTGATTACTGAATTACTGAAAAAAAAAGACCTTTTAAACCGTTTAACTGATTGTATTAATCGGTCAAAATTCTTTCTGTCGGTTAACGGTTAACCGGTTAAAATGAGCATCCCTAATTTAAATACTAATAAATTGAGGTTATATATGCTTTTATCAGTGTTCTATGATATATCTGACTCAATATAACATTGCGACTACAGTAAAAACACTTTTAATGTTCTAAAAACACAGATTTATCAGCATTATCGGACTTAAGGATGTTAGAATAAACCCAAAACACACGTGATCGTTGTCATGCGGTGAATCTGGCCAATCGTGAAACAGCCATGTGGTCATCAGAGCTCCTGCAGCCGCTCTGAAGAAACTGCGCAGCTGAGTCAGTCGGCTGCTCTCGAATCCCTATCGCGGTACTTTGATGTCACACGTGACAGTCACGAGGCATCGGCGCCGCCTCAAGTGAGAAGGTCCTAGGTGTGTTCGACTTCATCTACGGCTACAGACGGCGATCAACGAGAGTAGCCGAGAGCAGTCGGGGGCGGAGTTGAAAACGGAGGCGTCAAGTCGGACACTTTCTGCTCTCGTTAGTGAAGCTCTCGCGGTGTTTGCGTGCTCTATCACAGATGAAGTGAATTAAATGCAATATTTATCAAATACACACCTTTTCAAAAGTGTTTTCATGAGCAACAGAAACACGTTTCATATACTGCTTAATACAGCGCCATCTGAACAAGAATAATGATCAACATAAACATATACTATTTAAATACTAATAAAGTGGGGTTATATATGCTTTTATCCGTGTTTTATGAATAATTGTGACTCAATATAACATTGCGACTACAGTAAAAACACTTTTATTGTTCTAAAAACGCAGATTTGTCAGCATTATCGGACTTGAGGATGTTAGAATAAACCCAAAACACACGTGATCGTTGTCATGCGGTGAATCTGGCCAATCGTGAAACAGCCATGTGGTCATCAGAGCTCCTGCAGCCGCTCTGAAGAAACTGCGCCGGCTGAGTTAGTCGGCTGCTCTCGAACTGCTATCGCGGTACTTTGATGCCACACGTGACAGTCACGAGGCGTCGGCGCCGCCTCAAGTCGGACAAAATTTCTAACCGGCATACACTGCTTCAAGTCAGAATTTGATCGAACTGCGCAGCGCTGCGTTAAGTCGAACACACCTCCTGGCTGCAGCCTGCAGAACGGGGTGGAGCTGGGGCAGGGCTACATGTGTCGCCCAGCCCACAAATTATATCATTGGTTAATGACGCCAACGCTTTATTTTATTTATCAACGCGATTTTATTTCCACTCGTTTGTCGCTGCGTTGGTGAGTAGTTGAGCTACGAGTTTTGTCTTATTTGATTAGTTGTAATGTTTGATTACAACATTGCGTTCATTATGTCACTAATGAGCGATTGTATAAGGAGATGTGAAGTAGTTAAAATAAGACTGCCCTCGTGCGTGCGTGTGTGTGTGTGTATTATTACATGTTGAATGTATGTGGCAACAACTGAAGACACAACAGGTGGGCCTCTGCTAATAAAACAGTGATATTAAACTGCTGTTTTGTATGACCAATAAAATGAAATAATCAAACTGTATTATCTTCATGTTCTTTGAGTTTATTCCTCTTCATATATTGTTTAGTCCAACACTTTTGGACTTCCAACTTTCTTTAACATGAGGTAATCTCTATATTTTATCTCTACATGTACACATAATTTATTGTGAAAGGTTTTGATATCAGAACAAAGCAATAGCTGTCATGTAGTTCTTACAAAAATGGCACTTTATCAATTCATAATTCTAAGACAACATTTTCAAAGAAACTTTAAGTGTTGAGTTGGTGACAAAAAATACAAGTAAATGCGTAAATAAAAATAAAAACCCATAAATAATTTAAATTTGCAAATAAACATTAATCGTTGCGATATACAGTTCTTAATGCACAAAGATATGACAGGTCGAAAGCAGGAAGTGGAGGATTGCTTAGTAATAATGTTTTTTTTCACAAAATAATGAATGAAAACATAATGTATTATGTTTGGTATAGATTAATATTATATGTAGATAATTAACGAATTCATAATATATTGTTTATTTTTGTATGTAAGTTAATATCACTAATGATATTCTATATATATATATATATATATATATATATATATATATATATATAGCTTCAGCTGTGCTCTTAACCGCATTTCCTGTTTACAGAGGTGTCTACGTCATTACATGTCATTAGCCAACTGAACCATTTATTAATATCACATGTAGATAATTAACGAATTTATAATATATTGTTTAATATTTTATATGTAACAGATATTTAATATCACGAATGAATCGTAGCTTGAACTATGCTCGTAACCGCATTTCCTGTTTATGGAGTTGACTACGTCATTACATGTCATTAGCCAATGAAAGCAATTGTGGGCTGCAGCCAGGTATACTTGCCTCAAGTTGGACAAAATTTCTAACCGGCAAGCAATGCTTCAAGTCAGAATTTGATCAAGCTGCGCAGCGCTGCGTTAAGTCGAACACACCTAAAGTACCGCGATAGCGATTCGAGAGAACGGCTGCAGGAGCTCTGATGACCACATGGCTGTTTCAGGATTGGCCAGATTCACCACATGACAACGATCACATGTGTTTTGGGTTTATTCTAACATCCTCAAGTCCGATAATGCTGGAAAATCTGTAGGTGTGTTCGACTTCATCTACGGCTACAGACGGCGATCAACGAGAGTAGCCGAGAGCAGTCGGGGCGAAGTTGAAAACGGAGGCGTCAAGTCGGACACTTTTTACTCTCGTTAGTGAAGCTCTCGCGGTGTTCAAATACACAGACTTTTCAAAAACGTTTTCATGAGCAACAGAAACACGTTTCATATACTGCTTAATAAAGCACCATCTGAACAAGAATAATGATTAACAAATATATGCTATTTAAATACTAATAAAGTGGGTTATTTATGCTTTTATCAGTGTTTTATGATATATCTGACTCAATATAACATTGCGACTACAGTAAAAACACATTTATTGTTCTAAAAACACAGATTTGTCAGCATTATGGGTCTTGAGGATGTTAGAATAAACCCAAAACACACGTGATCGTTGTCATGCGGTGAATCTGGCCAATCGTGAAACAGCCATGTGGTCATCAGAGCTCCTGCAGCTGCTCTGAAGAATCGCTGTAGCAGTACTTTGATGCCACATGTGACAGTCACGAGGTGTCGGCGCCGCCTCAAGTCGGACAAAGTTTCTAACCGGCATGCACTGCTTCAAGTCAGAATTTGATCGAGCTGCGCAGCGCTGCGTTAAGTCGAACACACCTTGTGTTTTTAGAACAATAAAAGTGTTTTTACTGTAGTCGCAATGTTATATTGAGTCAGATCTATCATAAAACACTGGTAAAAGCATATATAACCCCACTTTATTAGTATTTAAATAATATATGTTTATGTTGATCATTATTCTTGTTCAGATGGCGCTGTATTAAGCAGTATATGAAACGTGTTTCTGTTGCTCATGAAAACGCTTTTGAAAAGTCTGTGTATTTGATAAATATTGCATTTAATTCACTTCATCTGTGATACTGCTTGCAAACACCGCGAGAGCTTCACTAACGAGAGCAGAAAGTGTCCGACTTGACAGCTCCGTTTTCAACTCCGTCCGCGACTGCTATCGGCTACTCTCGTTGATCGCCGTCTGTAGCCGTAGATGAAGTCGAACACACCTGAAGACTTAAGAGATGAACTAATCAATTCTTTTCCGGCTCACACTGCATTGGTTAAGCTTACTGGGCTGTCACGTGATAAACGAAGGACTCAAACCCGAAAAATTGTCAAATAAGAGGTGAGGTGAGCTAATCATAGACTAAAGACCCAGGTGAACAATGAATGATCTTTTCTGTTTCTTGTAACATTATAGTTTTGTCTTGTTTGTAGTGTGATCAGCGGTTGTGTAAGCAGTAGATGTGTTAGGGAGGCAACACGTAACATTTAAATTATATTTGCTAAAATGAACGAAATAACTCGAAAAAAGATTCGTTCATTTTCTGAACGAGACTCAAAGGTCAGTGTCGGTAAAATGATCCGAACTTCCCATCACTACAGCGGATGAGGTACCCAGTTTCGCCTTGTAAGCTCCGCCCACGCTAATTGATTGGCACTCCTCATTTGCATGGGCGTTTCGGTTTCCATTTGAGCGTTTGATTTATCATTTGAGCATTTGATTTGCCTTTTGCGATGTTGATTTTGGCATTTGATTTGCAGTTGCGATGTTGATTTGAGCATTTGATTTATCATTTGATTTATCATTAGAGCACTGAATTATAGATTTAATTATGACAGGTTTATACTGGGTTGATCGTGAAAATTGAATATCAAATACAAATGATTTTTAATTTGATTTTTGATAGAGTTAATGCTTCCCCGAATGAGGAAATTAAATCACATTTGAGCATTTGATTTCTCATTTGAGAAGCCATTTTGAGAGTTTGATTTATTATTTGACAATTTGAGCATTTGAATTTTCATTTTAATTTTGTTAGGAAAAAACTTCCATACCTACGAGATCAAAGGCCGATATCACGTTATCACACTCACGTGCTGTGTTGCTGATAAATATGATATAATTTCAGCTCTGTTGTTTTTATATGAAAATAAATATGATGAAGAAGACACTCAGTAGTGCTTGCTAATTCCATACGAAATGCGTATTTATAATCCATTTTTACTTTAATACAAACGTGTATTTTACATGTTTATAAAAATATGACAACAATCACATATCTCACGCAGAGATCGCACTGGTATGGTGTTTGGGAATATTCATGCACAATTTAAACACATAACCACATGATATTAGACTAAAAAATAAAACATTTTAGAAAAGAACGGCAACATCACAGTTGTCTGAACCAATGAGCTTTTAAGCTGTGTCGTCATCCAGGCGTTTCCCATCGTGCTTTTGGTCAGCGCAGTCGGTGGAGAGCTACTGCGCACGACTGCTCAATCCGACACAGCCGCCTCGCCGTCGCGAGAGTTTTTTGGCACACGTCAGCATGACATCAGAGCAAGGCGGACGTAACATTAGGCTCATTTGAGATGAGCAAGTTCTGCGCAGAATCGATCACCGGTGATCACCGCAAGATGCATGCCGGTTAGAAATGTGTCCGAGTTACGTCCGCCTTGCTCTGATGTCATGCTGACGTGTGCCAAAAAACTCTCGCGACGACGAGGCGGCTGTGTCGGATTGAGCAGTCAGGCGCAGTAGCTCTCCACCGACTGCGCTGACCAAAAGCACGATGGTAAACGCCTGGATGACGACACCACTTAAAGCTCATTGGTTCAGACAACCGTGATGTTGCCGTTCTTTTCTAAAATGTTTTATTTTTTTAATATAATATCATGTGATTATGTGTTTAAATTAGGCATGAATATTCCCAAACACTATGCCAGTGCGATCTCTGCATGGGATATGTGACTGTTGTCATATTTCTATAAAAATCTAAAATACACGTTTGTATTAAAGTAAAAAAGGATGATAAATACGCCTTTCGTATGGAATTAAATATCAAGCACTTTGAGTGTCTTGTTCATCATATTTATTTTCATATAAAAACAACAGAGCTGAAATTATATCATGGTTATCAGCAACACAGCACGTGAGTGTGATAACGCGATATCCGCCTTTGATCTCGTAGGTGTCTGTTCTACTTTGAAAAGTCAGAACTGTCCATCTTGACTGTGCTTATTTCATTCCTCCCCTCACTGCAGCCGCCTACTCTCACCTACATTTCAGGCGAGGCGAGGCGCATCTCAAACGAGCCTATTTCTAACCAGCATGCATCTTGCGGTGATCAGCGGTGATCGATTCTGCACAGAATTTGCTCATCTCAAACAAGCCTACTTTCTGCTCTCGTTAGTATTTGCATGCACTATCACAGATGAAGTAAATTAAATGCAATATTTATCAAATACACAGACTTTTCAAAAGCGTTTTCAGGAGCAACTGAAACACGTTTCATATACTGCTTAATACAGCGCCATCTGAACAAGAATAATGATCAACATAAACATATACTATTTAAATACTAATAAAGTGGGGTTATTTGTGCTTTTATCAGTGTTTTATGATAAATCTGACTCAATATAACATTGCAACTACAGTAAAAACACTTTTATTAAACACTAAAACACTAAAAACACAGATTTGTCAGCATTATTGGACTTGAGGATGTTAGAATAAACCCAAAACACACGTGATCATTGTCATGCAGTGAATCTGGCCAATCGTGAAACAGCCATATAGTCATCAGAGCTCCTGCAGCAGCTCTGAAGAAACTGCACCGGCTGAGTCACTCGGCTGCTCTCGAATCGCTATCGCGGTACTGTGATGCCACACGTGACAGTCACGAGGTGTCGGCGCCGTCTCAAGTCGGACAAAATTTCTAACCGGCATGCACTGCTTCAAGTCAGAATTTGATCGAGCTGCGCAGCGCTGCGTTAAGTCAAACACACCTATGAACTAATCAATTCTCTTTCCGGCTCAGACTGCATAGGTTAAGCTTATGGGGCTGTCACGTGATGAACGAATGACTCAAACCCGAAGACTCGAGAGATGAACTAATCAATTCTTTTTCCGGCTCAGACTGCGTTGGTTAGCTAATTGGGCTGTCAGGTGATGAACGAACGACTCAAACCCGAAAAGTTGTCAGATAAGAGGCGAGGTGAGTGAAACATAGACTAAAGACCCAGGTAAACAATGAATTAATATTTTCTGCTTCTTATAGCATTATAGTTTTGTTTTGTTTGAAGTGTGATCAACGTTTGTGTAAGCAGTAGATGTGTTAGGGAGGTAACAGGTAACATTTTAATTATATTTTGCTAAAATGAACGAAACGACTCGAAAAAAGACTCGTTCATTTTGCTGAACGAGACTCAAAGGTCCGAGTCGGTAAAATGATCTGAACTTCCCATCACTAGTGCAAGGACCGGAAATAGGATCAACTCATCACCCGTGTCAATTATGTTAACTCGCTGTTATAACACTGACTCTGAATACTGATTTACACTGCAAGTGTTCATGTGGTTCAAATCAACACCAGAATCAACACTTTTTTTTTTTTCATATAATGGACTTCAATTGTGCCCCTGATTTTGAACTTCCAAAATGTAGTTTAAATGTAGCTTCAAAAGGCTCGAAATGATCCCAGCCGAGGAAGAAGGGTCTTATCTAGTGAAACGATCTGTCATTTGTATACTTTTTAAGCACAAAAGCTCATGTAGCACAGGCTCTGAGACATGGCATTCACGACACTGCGTGCTACTGAATCACATCAAAAGGTCATGCAGAACTACAGACCCAGTGTTTACAAAGCGAACGCGCAAAGACTAAGAAGGTGCAAGTAAGTCAAACGCTGTTTACAAACAAAAAGCTACAACGATGTTGGACGATTCTGAAATCCTGAAATGTTTTTTTCTCAAAAACCATAATTTCTTTACGACTGAAGTGTAGCATCTGGACCAATCAGACATACATTAATTGTTACATTTAACAAATAGTCTTTAAATCCAACAAGCCAGCTATATGCTGGAGCTCTCACTAACACCCCAAAAGGGCTCAGTTGCCAGGACGACTATCTGATAAAGAGGTTTTATTGCCCAGAGGAATGCACATCTGCCCATGCTACATTTGCCCATAGGAAAGGCACAATGCCTACAGAAATAGACTCTTTCCTATTCATTCACAGACAAACCTTTCTTTGACCTTCCTATCACACATAGCCCAGGTCATTGTGTACAGTATTACTGCATTTTTTTTTTTATTTGGTCTGTTGTATTTGTATTTGTCTTTCCACTGTTTTATGCATGCGTTATGATAGATGACTAGTTGCATAACCCACCTATGCCATGTTTGGCTTCTTTGAATTCGTATTTTGATGATCTAAAAGATGGTGTAAATTAGATGTTGATACCTATGCAACATATTAGTGTTTTAAGAAACCTTAGTAGTTTTTGCATCAACACCCAATGGAATTACATATGAAAAATACCATGCTCACAGACAAAGAGTCGTAAACTTTCCCTCCAAAGGTGAAAGTTACCATTGGTTCATGGACCTCCTGGAGGTGCAGCCTCCAGAGAGCTTAAAGGCATCAACCGACTGATCGCCTCCCTCTCTTCACTCTCTTCACTCGTCTGCAACATCTTCCGATTGCTGCCCGTGTGGAGGAACCCACGGGGAGCCTGAGCCGGCACAGGGCTTGCCCGGCGGGCCCGACAAGCCCCAACATTCAGAGCTGTGGCTCTCGACCACAAAGAGCCAGACATTTCCACTCAACCCTGGAATTTATCTTCATGACTCACCTCAGTCAGTCAGGGGTTCTTTTAGAACCTAAGAAGATGAGCTAGAACTCTTTAGGACTTCCCTAAGCACTTCCCTTGCGGCCTTGTCTTTCCATTCCCCAAAGATCACAGGACTTCAGCTGGGTCCCTCTCAGCTCTTGGTTCTTCTTCACTTTTCACATGGGAAGAAACTCCCAGTCACCATTGAGTCAGAACATCTTTGGAGTTCATCACTCTTCGGACCCAGAAGAACGTGATCATGATTTCAAAACCACCACTGCTCCAAGAATTTCACCAGAGACTGCATTCGGACACTTGTTCAATGACCATGGCAATGCAAGTATCGTACATTTAACTAAACAAAACAGAGGTTTAATATAAGCTGTAGACAGCGCTGATGGTTTCACTCAGGTGGCTAACTGACTCTTTTCATAGCTTCATTTCCTTGTCTCCCTCTAACTGCTTCTCACTGACCATTCCCCCATGTATGAGTGATTTCATGTTTGTTTGTTTAGATTAGTTATGTGTTAGTCCTTCGTTAATAAACTATTGTGCACAAATTACATGACTTTTGATTCTGATTTTGCCTTGCAAATTAATGTCCCTTTACGATTCCGATTCAAGCTACATGCTCTAATGCAACGGTACTTTAAGAAAGGTTTTTTTCTGTGGCCAAGAAAATATCATTTCTTAGAGTTGATATAAAAATTATGCTGAATGTTCGCTGGGCAAACAGATTAGTTGATGGAAAAATTAATTCTGCTACAGTTACTACTGGCAGTTGATATAAATAATATAATCAATAATAATTAATTATAATTATTTATATACATTTCCCTTTGAGCTAAATTTGCTACAGAAGACAGAAAGACATGAATGACAAGAGGGTGAGTAAATTATTTGTAAATTGTTGTTCTGGAATAGTTCTCTTTTAACACTGTAAAATAAACACTATAAAGTCAACTCTATACAACACTGGAAATTTTGCTGTGTAGTTGATAACCTAACCCTAACCCTAACCGATATATCTAAACCAATACATACTTGAATAAACCAATATATATACACAAGCCAATATATTCTTGAAGAAACCAATATATACAGACCAATATATATCTGAGGAAACCATTGCATTGAATTGCTGCTGCTGGCGGAGACACTAAACGCTTTCTGAGCCGGTCTCGAAAGTGAAAGCAAAAGTGAAGTCTCGTGGTGTTTCCACCAGCGCGGAAATTTGTTTTCATCACCATAATTAGTGTATGTATAAAATATCAAAATAAGGAGAAGCCTAAAATAGACCCGAGGCCCGGCCTGTGTCTGAACTATAACTTGAAAATTGTCCCGAAGCCTGGACTTATTTATAACATTTTAGACATTTATAAATGGACTCATTTATAAAATTAAATAAAACATTTCTAACTAATAACTATACTATTAATATTGTTTTTAATATTAAAATGTAGACTGTACATTTTACATGTTAATCTTACAGACTTTATAGACCCCCCACACCTTCCCGGCCCCCACCTTCTTTTAGTATGTTCCGCGATCCATGCTGTGAGGCAAGCGTATCATGTTTGTTTTTTTTATTTAATAAAAGCACCTTTTGCAATGTTTTGTTAATGTTGTGAGTGCACACAATTAAAAGTTGACCCTTAACAGTTGCGAAAGATGTATTGTGAGCAAAAATGACGGTATATTTTAAATTGTTTCCACTGAAAAAAAAAGCAAGTCATCGCGCTGGCGCCTCAATGTCCTGCAATACGCCTTTGGCTTCCACTCTCCGCACAAATTTGGGTATGCATCTAATAGCACACATTTCTCTAAGTTTAAGGTTGCCTGCAACTTACATTGTTTTATACTTTAACTCTTTTGGGCCTATATCTATAGATTTTATTTTAAGCAAGTCGTGATGATTTGAGAAGGCAAAATTGATCAAACAGTCCTTACTTTAAAAAACAAAAACTTTAGGCTATATTTAATGAACAAAAGTGCTCCAAACGTTTTTCTAAATTAACTTAACAAAAGAATGAAACAAAATAAAATCACTTTGCCATTACATAGAAAACTGAACTATTTCAATAGATGAAACAGTATAAGCTGTTTTGGGAGAAGGGGGAGACGGGTTCGGGCCGATAATTCTGATAAGCTGTCGGACACAGGCCGGGCTAGGAAATGTATATGCAATTCAATTCAATTCAATTCAATAAAAACATTGACGTACTAATGTAAAGGTTCAGTCAATCCCTTGATGGCTCATGTAGCTGACCAAGTACCTCCTGTTTTAACACTTGAGGCAACAAAAGCTGTTTCACCCAGCCCCCTCTTGCATCTGCAACCACTCTATACAGAATACCTTCAAACTCTTTCACTTTGTCCCATTGTCTTAACAACTCCAGTGTGTCTTTTGACTCTTCACGTCTTTCTCCCTTATCTGGTCCTCCTCCTCTATTCCAGTAGAACTTAAATCGAGAAATTAAAGGGTCCTGCTCCTGCATTCTCTGCACATCTTGTTGCTGGAATTCAGGGAAATCTGAAATAGCGTTCCCAGTGTTCCCAGTGTTCCCAGTACTGCGATGCCCAGTGCTGCTCCACAGCCCCCAGTTTAGCAGTCTTCACATGGCTCAGTGGATTATTATCTGTAAAGACTGTAAACTTATTCCCAATTAAATAATCTCGAACTTTCTCTGTTACCGCCCATTTAAGGGCAAGCAATTCCAATATCATTGTACTGTAATTATCCATATTACGCTCTGGTTCCCTTAGACCCCTACTGGCATAGGCCACTGGCCACAGCTCACCCCCGTCCTCTTGAGACAACACTGCTCCGAGTCCTGCTAGCATCTATATCCAAGACAAAAGGCTTAGTAAAGTCAGCATAAGCTAAGACAGGAGCCGATGTTAATTTCTTCTTCAACCCTTGAAATGCCTCCTCACACTTAGTATTCCACATCTGTCGAAACTGTTCACTGGTTAAGTATGCTATCTTGCTTTGTTTCTTACCCTCGGAGCCTCCCCAGCGGCCGCCAACTGATGTAATGGTGCAGCAATGTTAGCAAATCTTTGAACAAAACGTCTATAGTAGCTTGCAAATCCTAAAAAAGATCGAAGCTCTTTTGCTGTCCGAGGTCTTGCCCATTCTGCCACAGCTTGAATCTTCTCAGGGTCTGTCGCCACTCCCTCGCTAGAAATGACATGACCTAGGTAGCGCACCTCTTTTTGGAAGAAACAGCATTTGCTCAGCTTAACCTTAAGACCATGATGCTGGAATCGTTGCAAAACTCTCTCCAATCTCTCCAAATGTTGCTCTACTGTTGATGAAAATATAATCACATCATCCAAATATAAAAGCACTGACTGAAAACTTTCATCACTGAATATGCGTTCCATCAGGCGTTGAAAGGTACTAGGACCATTGGACAGGCCATACGGGAGACGATTATATTCAAACAGACCAAAGGGTGTACAAAAAGCAGTCTTTTGTTTATCCTTTTCGGCCACTGCCACCTGATTATACCCACTTGCAAGGTCCAAGGTGGAAAACCAGCAGGCTCCACTCAAAGCATCCAAAGATTCGTTGATCCTGGGCAGCGGATACGCATCTCTTCTTGTCTTGACATTTCACTACCTATAATCCACACACATCCGAATAGATCCATCCTTCTTCTTTACAATCACAATCAGTGATGAATATGGGCTGCAGCTCTCCCTAATTACATCTTGCTCTAACAGTTGTTTAATGTGAGCCTTAACTTCCTCATATTGACTAGGGGGCAATCTCCTATATCTTTGGCAACAGAAGCATTATCTAATAGTGGAATCTGATGTTCAATCAAATCTGTATACCCCAGATCCCTCTCTCTTTCCACAAAAACAGAGGCATACTGGTCCAATAACTTCCTAACCTTGCCTTCCTGTTCCACATTCAGCTGGGGGAACTTCAAGGTCCCAACTTCATGAGCTACCGTTTCCCCTGTCTGGGCAGCATTACATTGTTCAATATAAACTGTATAGTTCTGTTCTTTCTGCATAGGAGTAAATTTTAGATCTAGGTCCCCATCACTATCTACCACCTCAAGCCTGTGACAGAAGCCAACCGAATGTGTGGATTCAAAATAACATCACTAGTGCCCACATTCACTATTGGGACCAGTAATTGTCCTTTCTCTGGCAATACTATTGATCCTACAACCAAAAGGTCTGCTGGTAAACTCCCCTCATTCTCTATCAAGGGCTCTAAAAGCAATGACTCTCTTGGCATGAGTCTAGTATAACCACTTGTAGCCCAAACAAATTGAAGGGTACCCGCTGCCACCTTTACGGGGCTTTGGGCCAAAAGGTTAACAAAAGATTGATTTTGTATGTCATGCAGTTGACAAATTTCTAATGCCTGCCTCAAATAAACCTCACCTTGCTGCACCATAGGGCTTGCCCAATACCGAGACCCAAACTTTTGCTTCAAAAGGTCATGACAATTCTGAATCACATTCATCCCTATCAAACCTGGAACCATTTTCTTTCTCTCCCTTGTTTCAAAATCAGGTGAGTCTTTCACTACCAATACCCCTTGCTTTGGGAGAATCTGGTCAAGGATTCTTAAATCTAGCTCTAGATAACCCACATATGTCCAGATGTCCAGGCCGTTGGCTGCCTTTAACACCAGCCAACTGCAATCCTTCAGTGCATCTACACTCTTATACCCCATAAACTGTTTAAAAAAACTCTCAGTTACCATAGAAACCATAGAGCCTGTGTCAATCAAACTATTTACTTCTATACCCCCCATTCCTACAACTGTTACTGGACATGGGCCCACTAATTGTTGAACAGTCCCTTTAACATCAGAGCCAGATTCCCCCTGACTTACTGTGTGGCTCTCCACAGCAAGGGATATTAGTTTCACAACCCAGACTGCTGAGGATGCGAATCAGATACATTTTCCACGGGTGGTCTCTGCTGCCCCCATACTTGACTGGGGTTTACAATCTCTCTACAATACCGACCAATATGTCCCACCTTCTGACACTTAAAGCAAATACAGTGGTATGCCAAAGTTTGGGCACCCCTGTAAATTTTCATCATTTTCCTTTATAAATCATTGGTTGTCTGGATAAGAAATTTCAGTTAAATATATCATATAGGAGACAAACACAGTGATATTTGAGAAGTGAAATAAAGTTTATATGATTTATGGAAAGTGTGCAAGAATTATTTAAACAAAATTAAGCATGTGCATAAATTTAGGCACCACAAAAGAAAAATTAACTCAATATTTTGTGCATCCTCCTTTTGCAGAAATAACAGCCTCTAAACGCTTTCTATAGCTTCCAATTAGAGTCTGGATTCTGGCAGAAGGTATTTTGGACCATTCTTCTTTACAAAACATCTCCAGTTCAGTCAGGTTTGATGGTTTCCGAGCATGGACAGCCCGCTTTAAATCACACCACAAATTTTCAATAATATTCAGGTCTGGGGACTGAGATGGCCATTCCAGAACGTTGTACTTGTTCCTCTGCATGAATGCCTTAGTAGATTTTGAGCAGTGTTTAGGGTCGTTGTCTTGTTGAAAGATCCATCCCCGGCGCAACTTCAACTTTGTCACTGATTCCTGGACATTGAATCATATAAACTTTATTTCACTTCTCAAATATCACTGTGTTTGTCTCCTATATGATATATTTAACTGAAATTTCTTATCCAGACAACCAATGATTTATAAAGGAAAATAATGAAAATTTACAGGGGTGCCCAAACTTTGGCATACCACTGTAGGTTGTCCCGAAGGATCAAAGGAGTACACTCTTCGTGACGTTGCCTGTGGCTGCCTATTAAGGGACTGTAAATTGGCCATCCTATCTGTTAAATCGCTTAATTGTCGTTGTTGACTTTTCACTATCCCTAACAGTTCTACCAACATTGGATCTGAAGTTTGTTTTGCAGTCACTGCTTCGCTATCTACACTAAAGTCCTCAGACCCAAAGGATGTTCCGGGAACACTCAACCCATCCTCTGCCCACTCAACGGCTTCTTTACGGACATCCAAAAATGTTAAACTTGGTCTGTGTCTGATCATTCTTTTCAGTTCTCTACAAAGTTCTTTATTTCTAACATTCTCTGCGAACTGATCCCTGAGCATTACATCTTCTTTAGACACACCTTTTGGATTACAACATTTTAACTTTTCTAACAAAGCCATTAATGCATGTGAGAATTCAACAAGTGTTTCAGTCTTCCCTTGTTGTCTTTCGAAAAATTGTCTCTGTGTAACACGGACACTGAGGCGGCGTTTGAATCCAATTGCGGAAGTTTATTACAAACGACAGCACACATAAACGTGGAAACAGGCAGAGGGTCGATTACCAGAAAAGCAGTCCAACAGCATACAACACATAAACGTAATCCAAGCAGCAGAGAGATAAAGCAGGCAGTGGGTCGAATACCGTGAAGTCAGTCCAGAAACAGCAAACAATCCAATAGGGGTAATCCGTAAACTCAATAGTCCATAAACAAAGCAAGATAGCAACAGGTAATCCAACAGAGTAATTATAAACGCTTGGTAAGGCAGGAATAAACTGGCAATACTTCGCCACTGTCTGAGCACATGGTGAGTCCTTAAATACTGCCAAACAGAAAGTAGCAGTAGAAGCAGCAGAGGGAGCATGCAGGCAGTCCTGGGCTGAGGGCTCCCTCTGCTGGCTTGGCGTTACACTCTGTAATGCCGTAAATGATTAAGTGTCCCCAAATACTTAGAGCAACGCATCAAAAATTTTCTCGGAACTGGACCGTATTTCTTTTGATCTATACTTAATTTCTTGCTTGGCCTCACCCTCTAAATGTTCCCATATAAAATCCACTGCCTGGTCTGAAGTGAAATTACGAGCTTTAAACACACTTTTCAGATCTTCAATCCAATCGTTCAATAATACGCTAGATGATTTACCTGTATAGACTTTACATCTCTTTTCTTGGGGTACATAAACATCCTCTACCTTTGTGGTGCTTCATTCTTGCCGCCCAGTCCCCATTGTTGCACCCCTTAACAGTCGTTCATTTTCGATAACCAATCTGTCCTTTTCTTCTTTCTCTTGTGCCAGTCTATTCTCCAGAGTTGCCAGTTGTTCCTGAAGTGCCTCCATCACGTTTCCACCACCTCAGTCCTGTGTCCACCGTCTCTGTCTTCACCACAGTTTTGATTTAATTTGTCTCAAAAAAACAAACGAAACAAAAACAAACAAACAACAACAACAAAAAAACACAACAACAGAAAAGATTAAAAAAAAAAAGACCTCAAAAATAGAGATCCCATCCTCCTCGCCAAAATTCTGTTGTGTGGGCACAAACAAGGTCCTTTAATCTCTTAATAAATACTTCTTTTATTCACACCAATCCTTTAAAACTCTTCACAAACCCCCACATCACAGGTAGGGAAAACCAAATCAATTAAAAATAAACAAACCAATAAACTCAAAATAAAGATAATTAAATCAAAACCATGGAAGTCTGTCCCAAAATACAGACATTATCAAAATAAAATCACATACAAGCATATGCAGATCAATTTCCTTCAAGACTCCTTCAAAATTAACTTCAAATATATTTCATACCTGTTGACACAGCAATATTCCATTCTAACTACTCCGGTCATTGAGGTTCTCAGGAAACACACCACATCTACAATTTTAAATATTTCAACCCATACACAATTTTCCCATCAAAATTAAATCATGTAAACCACATTGAAATCCTTTGAAAATAACTTCAAATACCCGTCATACCTGTTAAGAGCAATATTCAAATTTTAGCCACTCTGGCTGCTGAGGTTCTCAGGGCACACACTAAATCCATAAAAACACATTTTTAAACCTGTGCACAATATTCTCGTTATCACACACAAAAACTCCTGAATTAGTTTCACTCACCCGATCACCCTCTCTGTGCGGCGTTCTCACCACATGTTTCATTCTGTGCATCACTTAATTTGTTCCGTGCGTGTATGTGTCTAAATAACCCATGGTTCCTCCCCCGACCCCGCTTAGCCAGAGCGCTCAATACTATGTATGTATTTTTTGTATGTCATAATTTGCACCAGACCTCAAAAGGGGATGAACCCGCGAGAGCGGAAGAGTTCCGGAGAACATCCGCGCTGTGTGTCGATGCAATTTACGAGAGCTAAAGACCAGCAAGTAAGGTAAAAATATATATACGTTTGTCTGAGTGTTTGTCAGATTTTTGCATACCATTTTAACCTAGTAATATTTACCCGTCAACATGGCAAACTTGCGCTGTTCGAAGGGCGTTTGTCAGCTTGTTAAATTAGGTCACTGAATTAAAATAATATTCAACGAGCAACGCTTATCTTATATTAATATTAGGTTCACTAATGTGAAATTTTATTCAGGTGTTAGTATAATGTTGGCCAGTAGCCTATTGAGAAAAAAAAATCGTATGTTAGCTGTGTTAGAGAAGTTATATGGCTGTTTGCTGCCTTTCTAGTTTTAGAATTAGTTTGTTCTAATTATTAATGGAATTTAAGATTTACTGCATTTTTTTGTGTTTGTATTTTAAAGGCAACTGCAGTGAAGCATCAAAAAAGACGAGCATCCCAACCACTGATAGTTCATGGTAAGAGAACAATATGGTTTTAAGATGTTTGTGTATTCTATGTGGGGTTTTCCTTTTAAAAGTGTGCCATTTTCTTCTACTTGTTTTTCAGAGAAGACGTTTCTGTCACTAACAAAGTGGATGGTGAGCAAAGGTGGTGGCCACGTTATGGAGCAGACCTGGGTTTTGCAGATGGCTGTGTATTCTTTGGCTGCATGTCTTTTTCTCCATTATGTTATTGCTGCCTATAGATTCTTTGTGAGGATACAAGATAATGCACTGCAAAACGTCCTAAGACAGCGGAAATGGTGAAGATGCACTGTTCCAGCAGTTTAAGACTGTATTTTTAAGTGTTATACATGCATTGTTTTAAATAAAGTATTTGATATTTTGTAATTATTGTGTCTGTTTTAATTGAATGTCAGTAGTACCTATGTAGAGTAAAAATAAATTAAATTTAAATGAATTTAATATAAAATTATAAAATCTACTGAAATCTATATTAAAATGAATGAATTACAGTAGAATACTGTTAAATTTAACCTTTTTAATAGTATTTGGCTGTAAAACAGCTACAGTTTGCAACTGTAAATGAAATACGGTTTGCTACTGTAAAATCTAATTGCAGTAACTTACTGGCAACAGTGTTGCCAGTAAGTTACTGTAAAACCCTTTGAAATGTCTAACAGTGCAATGTATTATAAACAAATGCGTTTATCATTAAACCATACATTCAGCCAGTGAACCAATCCATATTCACACAATACACATGTATTATTTCCTGAACGGCTTGCCATACTTTTAGACTAATCTTGCAGCCGATCTTGAATGGCGATGACACTACACGCATTTTGAACTTTTTTCTTTTCTTTTTACTACTTATCTTGATTGAGTTGTGACATACATAAATAATAGTACTAGCTAATAATAATGATAATAATAATTGCACTTAAAGTGTTATCTTAAGTTAGTGTATGCTACTTGATTACATAAATACATACATGCATATATAAAAATGATTTAAAGGTCATTTAAACAGAAAATATTTTTCGAAAATTATGAGAACTACCTAAAAACTAATAGCATTACAAGATCGTCCAAAGTTTTTGAAACAGAGAATGGGGTAAAATCCTACCTGACAAAGAAGGGTATAACCTAATCGCATCTTCGTTGACTCAGTTTGAAATAAAATGTCTGTGAAAGTCGTTTTCCTTGTGTAGCTATGTAGTTGCTTAGAATAGAGTTGCACAAAATACAAAATAAGGGCACATGGGGGCGTTTATCATTTTTCTTTTGGGTTGCTTTAGGGTGTGGCATATGTTGTCATGTTAAGTGCAAAAAAAAAAGGCTATTTACAGTGACAGTGCATTCAGAAAGTATTTAGACTAATTTATTTTCCCAGAGATTAGATAATGATGAGGTTTCTTGCCAAACTGCGTTAAATCATTGTTATTATTATTATCTTTTTCTTTATTATTATTTTTTTTAAATCCATTAATTTTATCTTTCTTTAACCTTTTTTGCTCCTTCTGGTCCTTCTAGGTATTTTTGCACATTTAGGGATTTTCTGCCATCCTTCTCTACAGATCCTCTTCAGGTCTGTCAAATGCCAGCAATGTTAGTGGGTACTTCTCTTTTTTTGTTCTTTCTTCTCACTTCTCATTTGTTATTTTTGCATCCTTGTTTCCTTTCCTAGCTCCACCCCTTTTAAGATGGAAGTAAAAGATGCAAGCAAAGAAAATGAGGACAAAGAAATCAAAGGAAAATGTACAGGAATGTAATGTCTGTTTGATTCTTTTGATGTTCCCCTTTAGACATCTTTTGACTATAAGCAATTTTTCAACTAAATGTCAAATATCAGTCATTAGAGTTTTAGTAGACTGTCTTTTTTTCTGTCTTCTATCTGATAACACTTTGTTTTGATAGTTCCCCTAACATACATTTTACTTCCTAACCACCTTATTTTTGCTGTAGAGCAGGCAATAAATTTGTACATTTTATGAGTCTTTGTTACAGTCTCATCTGCATCCAGCTATTTTTAGCTGTACAAAACAGCTTGTTTTGCTGCTTGATATTGCAAATATGTGTGTCTTTACACATTGTTTTTTTTCTTATTTATAAGCACACTGGTTTTCTAGTGCAAACAATTCTATCATTTACTGCTATATAACTATTGTTATTCTCCTCGTTGTTTCCTTCTCACCCATAGGCTTACTTCTGCTTTAAAGAATAAGGTGAATAAGTATCTTTGCAAGTACATTAAATTATTCTACTAACCCTAACCTACCAGTCTACTAGTACTCTAAGAGTAATGTTTTTTTTTTTACATTTTACATTAAAAGATAGATAGATAGATTAGAAATAGAACAGACAATGTTAGTGTTAGAGTATCAAGATCTGATACTGTTTAGAACTTTTTTTTCCCTCATAAGTATTTCAGTTGTTTTGTTTTCTGAGAATATGTCTATAAATTAATATTTATTATTACTGGATGGACAGAAATTTTGGATAAATTTCCGTTAACTTTATGGTCACAAGTGAGTCACTCGTTTATGGGGGCTGCTGGACCACTGTTTGGCTATTTGATATATTGTAGATAAATGAATTTAAAAGAGAACATTAAAAATGAAACTGTGGCTGATCACTAGACAACGCGGTTAAGCAGCCTCTTCCTATTTAATTTTTTTTTCTCTGTTCTTTGCCGTATCATACCTTCATCACACTGGTTACATACATTTATAAACCTTGTAAATATGATATCAGTTACAGTACATAAGTCATGTTTATTTATATACTGCTTCATAACACTGATTGTTTCAAAGCGGCTTTACAATGATAAACAGAAGAAAACAATGATTCAATGATGAAAACATAATTCACTTCAGATCATAATTAAATTCTGATTGGCTGAAGTAAATTGTTCACGTGTCACCTATAAATTTTCAAGACTCACAACCGCATTCTTGGAACACTCGCACTGTGTGAATGGAACAGGATTGGACAACTAGTTGTCCATCATGTCAAATAATACCCTAATAAAATCAAAACAAAGCTTTCAAATCATACACACATTAGTCAATACTATATGCACTACAGATAATTCATTAGACATTACATCACAAAATGGAGAACAGTGTCCAGTGCATGTAGTTCTGAAAAAAGAATGTTTGCTGTGTATTACGGGTGTAATGGTACACAGATGTCACGGTTCAATATGATTTCAGTACAACAGAAAAAGATATCAAATCTGCTATGCTAGGTAAAACTGTGCAACACGTAGCCTATTTATGCTGAGTTTCAGTTCAGTTTTGTGACAGTGTAACGCCACGCCAGCAGAGGGAGCCCTTGCTCATGGACTGTCTGTTACCGCTCCCTCTGATGCTTCTATGGTTACTTCCTGTTTGTCAGCCATATAAGGAGGGCCATGCCAAACAGGACTTGGCGAAGTATTGTTTTCCCTGTGCAGACTCTACCAAGTGTTTTTCCTGATTTCATTGCCTTGTTTTGATATTTCCACGGTTTTGTTTATTTGTCATAGTTTTTGTCTTGTTTTTTGCCATAGTTTTGTCTTGCTTCATTGCCATAGTTTTTGCCTAGTTTCATAGCCTTGTTTATTTTGCTACTTTGGACTGCTCACTTGGACTTTGACCTTCTGCCTGTTTATTTGGATTACGCTTTTGTCCTGCCTTCGGTTTACTGTTTGTTTGGAGATCGACCCTGCCTGTCTTGTCTACGCTGTGTTTAATAAAGCTTGCATCTGGATCTAACACGCTTCACTGGAGTCCCGTTACAGACAGAAAGGAAACTCAAAAGGCAGAAAGTGACATCCTATTTGTTTTTTGTTTAAGTTGATTTTGCTGCCATGAGGAAAGTTGAAGTAATCGCACCGGCACACACAAACACAAAACATATTAGTTCCAGGCTTCTAGCATTGCTAACTTGACAACGCATTTGGTACTTTATCAAAATAAAACACAGTGAACCAAACATCAGTGTGCCCATCTCACTGTGTCACAATTAGAACGCGACTGAAGTACAAAGTCTATAATTTACATAATAAATAATAGTTTAGCATTTATATGCATCGCAAATATGGGCATATTATGGAATATTTGGATTTGTGCCGAAAGAGAGAGGTAGGATACAAGAGCACAAAGCTCCATTTCGCAGACTGTTGAGTGTGCAAGCCTTTAAAGTAACGTTATACTCCTTTGTCAGTGAGAGACGCATTCAGAATCAGCACATGGTCACTGTCTAGTGGTCTTTGTTTTCAAGTGCACAACTCCTGGCATTCACTTTTCTTCTGCCGACAGTTATCAAACACAGTTGTATTACTGCGGGCGCCCCCTTCTGGATTGAGGGTGAATTGTGTGTATTCATCGTAAGGCCTCATGCACCGAACTGAGATGCCCATACTGTGACGGTTTGGTACTAATACATGTATCGTTACACCCCTACAGTATATAGTAATTATTTACTAATAAAAAAGATACATAAACATACACACACTCATATGTATGTATGTACATGTGTGCGTGTACATATATATCTGTCTATCTGTCTATCTATCTATCTATCTACACTATATTGCCAAAAGTATTCTCTCACCTGCCTTGACTCGCATATGAACTTAAGTGACATCCCATTCCTAATCCATAGGGTTCAATATGACGTCGGTCCACCCTTTGCAGCTATAACAGCTTCAACTCTTCTGGGATGGCTGTCCACAAGGTTTAGGAGTGTGTTTATGGGAATTTTTGACCATTCTTCCAGAAGCGCATTTGTGAGGTCACACACTGATGTTGGACGAGAAGGCCTGGCTCTCAGTCTCCGCTCTAACTCATCCCAAAGGTGTTCTATCGGGTTGAGGTCAGGACTCTGTGCAGGCCAGTCAAGTTCATCCACACCAGACTCTGTCATCCATGTCTTTATGGACCTTGCTTTGTGCACTGGTGCACAGTCATGTTGGAAGTGGAAGGGGCCAGCTCCAAACTGTTCCAAAAAGTTGGAGGCATGGAATTGTCCAAAATGTCTTGGTATGCTGAAGCATTCAGAATTCCTTTCACTGGAACTAAGGGGCCAAGCCTTGAAAAACAACCCCACACCTTTATCTCCACTTTACCAAACTTTACACTTGGCACAATGCAGTCAGACAAGTACCGTTCTCCTGGCAACCGCCAAACCCAGACTCGTCCATCAGATTGCCAGATGGAGAAGCGCGATTCGTCACTCTAGAGAACGTGTCTCCACTGCTCTAGAGTCCAGTGGCGGTGTGCTTTACACTACTGCATCCGACGCTTTGCATTACACTTGATGTATGGCTTGGATGCAGCTGCTCGGCCATGGAAACCCATTCCATGAAGCTCTCTGCACACTGTTCTTGAGCTAATCTGAAGGCCAGATGAAGTTTGGAGGTCTGTAGTAACTGACTCTGCAGAAAGTTGGCGACCTCTTCGCACTATGCGCCTCAGTATCCGCTGACCCCGCTCCGTCAGTTTACGTGGCCTACCACTTTGTGGCTGAGTTGTTGTCGTTCCCAAACGCTTCCACGTTCTTATAATACAGCTGACAGTTGACTGTGGAATATTTAGGAGCGAGGAAATTTCACAACTGGACTTGTTGCACAGGTGGCATCCTATCACAGTTCCTGTCTTGTATGGATTTACCAGGAGGCAGTAGTCTTTTGAGGCTTTATTGAAGAACAACTTGGAACAGCACAACTTATGTCTCTCTCATCCAGTAACACACTGTCTCACTTGTTTGTTCAATGACTTACACATACAGCACTTCTGGAGTGCCCCCTAGTGGGCTGGCTGGGTAATCATGCATTGCCTTGATACTACAATACCCTGACACCTCCCCCTTTAAGTCAAATACTTTAGGTTATATATATTTTCCATTAACATACCCAACACAATGAGTATTTAATTAACCAATTAAGAACTAGAACAATGTTTTTTTTTTTTTTTTTTTTTTTTAAATCAACCAAACATTACTCTGTCACTCATCCCATTGAAGAATATTAATTATACATTCAGTTATTACCAAGTCTTGTCACATAACTCAATAAGTTATTATTCTCTTTTTTTTTTTTTTTTTTCTCTATAGGTTCAGCCGCACTGCAGGCTTACTTACTCTGCCTGATCTAGTGATGTTAGGTTTCCTTACAATGTTCTCTGCAGGTAAATCAGAGTCTGCGTGAAGTTGAACTTTCTGCGATGACTGTTCTGAACTTTTCTGCGATGACTGTTCTGAACTTTTCTGCGATGACTGTTCTGAACTCTCCTCAGTTTTCATAGTAATTCCTGGAACCCTTTCTGGCAGCAACTGAAGATGCCTGCGATTTCTCCTTTTCTCTCCCTCCTTTTCACTAAAGATCTCATATGACCTTGAGTAGTGCTCTCTGCCAACACCGTAGCAGGTCCTTTCCACTTCGCTTCATCATCTAACTTCAACAAGACTGAATCCCCTGGTCTAAGAACTGGTAAGTCCTTCACACCATGTCGTCTGTTAAAGTAGTATGCTTGTTTTTCTTTTGCTGCTTTGTCTCTCTTTTTTATGCTTGCATTATTTGGCCACTCTGGTCTCAAGTTTTTCGGTAAGGTGGGTAGGGTAGTACGTATTTTCCTTCCCATGAGCAATTCCGCCGGGCTGACCCCTGTAGAGGAGGTAGGGGTAGCTCGGAAACTCATGAGTGCTACCACTGGGTCATCCTGTTTCAGAATGCGCTTTGCTGTCTGAACTGCCCGTTCAGCATGTCCATTGCCCTGTGGATTGTGCGGACTTGACGTGATGTGCTGAGTATCATACATGTTACAGAAGCTTCTCCAAGCTTCACTGACGAATTGTGGCCCATTGTCACTAACAATTTGTTCTGGTATTCCAAACCTCGCAAATAATGCTTTAAGTCTTTGAATAACATGCTCCGATGTAGTAGCTTGTAGCAGAAGGATCTCCAAGTAGCGCGAATAGTAGTCAGATACCACCAGATATTGTTTCCCTTTATGCATACACAAGTCTATGGCTATTCGCTGCCATGGCCTTTCTGGGAGAGGCGTTGACTGTAGAGGTTCCTTGTGCTGTGCACGTTTATTTTCTATGCAGAACTTGCATGTCTCTATTTTGCGCCTAAGATCTTCAGAAATTCCAGGCCACCATACAGCCTCTTGCGCCCGTGCCCTACATTTTGATAAGCCTTGGTGTCCGTCATGAATTCTGCCAAGCATCTCATGTCTCATCGTTTTTGGGATTACGATGCGATTCCCCAGCACAACTAGTCCATCACTTACAGACAAAGAGTCTTTCCACTTGTAAAAACTCTGTACATTATTAGGAACACTTTTGGTGTATTTTGGCCATCCTTTTATAATGAAGCTTTGCACGGTTCGTAGCTGCTCATCTTTCTGTGTCTCCATCTTTATTTCTGTCAACTTGCGTTGAGACACTGGCAGACAACTGATGACTGCATCTACATGACAACTCACTTCTGCTGTCATAAAGTCTTCAGTCGTGTCTAAAGGGCTTCGTGACAACGCATCTGCGACAACCAAGCTTTTGCCAGGTGCAAACTCTGCTTTTGCATTAAACCGCATAAGTCTCATCAAAAGTCTCTGACATCTCACTGGCACTGTGTCTAGGTCCTTACTGTTGATCAGCGGTATTAGTGGCTTGTGATCCGTGATCAATTTGAAAGTTTCCATGCCCACCAAGTACTTCTGGAACCTTTCGCATGCCCATACGCCTGCGAGGCCTTCCTTCTCTATCTGGGCATATCTTGTTTCGGACCCTGTCAACCTTCTGGAACAGTATGCGACCGGCTTCCAGCTGTTGTCATGCTTTTGCAGTAAAACACCGCCGATACCGTAGCTGCTAGCGTCCGCTGATACAGCTGTTTCTTTAGCTGGGTCATAGTGTGCCAGGACTGGAGCTTTGGTGAGCAAACTTTTAAGGGTGCTGAATGCGTTTTTCTGTGGCTCATCCCATGTCCATGCCCTTTCTCTCTTGAGCAGCTCATACAAAGGTCCTCCTGTCGTTGCCAGATCAGGGATATATTTACTCATGTAGTTTATGAGGCCTAACGCCCTCCTCAACTCATTTATGTTGTTTGGCTCATGCAAATCACTTATTGCACGTACCTTTTCGGGGTCTGCTCTGACACCTTGTGCATCCACAACATGTCCAAGGAAACTCAATTCCGCTTTCCTGAATACGCATTTGTCTTTATTCAGTTTGAGACCCACACTTTCCATCCTTTCCAGCACTCTTTTTAAGTGGTTGTCGTGCTCTGTCATGTCCTTCCCGTACACAATCACGTCGTCCATGTATACAGCAACTCTTTCCATGTCAGCTAGAAGCTCATTCATTTTCCGTTGAAAAATTTCTGGGGCTATGCTGATCCCAAACGGTAATCTCTTAAAACAATAGCGCCCCTCTGGAGTGATGAATGTCGTCAGCAAGCTGCTCTCATGACACAATGGAATCTGCCAAAATCCTGACGCTGCGTCTAGTGATGTAAAGATGCTTGCTCCAGCTAATTTAGCTAGGATCTCATCTGTTGTGGGAAGTATGTATCTCTCTCTTTTTATGTTGTCATTCAGTTTATTTAATCCAACACAAATTCTGACGGTGCCATTAGGTTTCATGACCGGTACCATGGGTGCACACCAATCTGTAGGTAGTGTGACTCTTTCCACGACCCCTTGT
Organism: Labeo rohita; assembly: GCF_022985175.1. Taxonomy (NCBI): domain Eukaryota; kingdom Metazoa; phylum Chordata; class Actinopteri; order Cypriniformes; family Cyprinidae; genus Labeo; species Labeo rohita. Next base: position 153,068 of record NW_026127241.1, on the reverse strand, counting down.
TCTTCCATTCTCCTCAGTTCTGCTTTGACTTTAGGCAGCAGCGGAAACGGCACCCTCCTTGCGGTATGTACTGCATATGGCACTGCTCCTTCTTTCAGGTGTATTTTTACCGGCTCTGTTTTCATTGTACCACCTCCTTCAAAAACTGTGCTTACTTGTTCTATTCTTTTGACTAGCCCCATCTCAGTGGCTGTCTGTCGGCCTAGGAGGTTACTGACAGTTTCTCCTGCCACGACATATACGGTCATAGTGTACTTTCTACCCTTATGTTCCGCTTTTGCCGTAAACCGTCCTATGCAATTTAGTGAACCACCTGGGCTGTTCAGAACTATGTTTGAATGACACAGCCAAACTCTTGGGTTAAGTTTTCCAAATGTCACTGTATTCATTACAGTAACATCTGCTCCCGTATCTATATTAAAAGTAACTGGGGTATCACCTATCTTAAGTGACACTGTCCATTTAGCTTTTTCTGTGTCACTTTTGTTACTCACCGCACCCAGGTAGAAGCTCTCTTCACTCATTTCTTTTGTTGTCACTTGTCTCACAGTTTTTGATTTGCACATTCTCGCCCAGTGTCCTTTTCTTTTGCACTTTCTGCATTCCGTGTCTGCAGCTGGGCATCTTCTGATGTCTTTGTGTCCTGTTTTACCACACCTGCCACATTCATTTGCTGTATCTTTCTTCCTTTTCTCACTGCCTCTTCTGTATTTCTCTTTTGTCCAGGGCCTTTCTGCCACCCTTGATGAACGTCTGGATGCTACCTCCTGCACACTGCCTGTTGACTGACCCTCCTGCTGGCTGATCTGCTGTGCGACATCTTCAGCCTGCCTTGTCATCTGTACCGCCGTTTCTAGGGTAAGATCTGTCATTAACTGCATTTTTCTAGAAAGCTCTTTATCCCGAATTCCGACAACCAGTCTGTCTCTTATATGTTCATTTCGGTTTGCCCCGAATTCACAGTTTTCACTAAGCTCGTAGAGGGCTCTATTATAACATTCTGCCTTCTCTCCTGGCCTCTGTGCTCTCTGGTGAAAACATGCCCGCTCATGTATCACATTCTTTTTGGGCATAAAGTACTCATCAAATTTTCCAAGCACTGTATCATAATCGTCATCACTTTCCTCAGCTGTAAAGGTGAACGATTTGAAAATGTTCTCAGCTTCAATGCCCATAGCATATATTAAAGTACTGATTTGTACCTCTTTATCTTCTTTGCTCAATTTTGTAGCAGTTCTGAAGCGTGCAAATCTCTGCCGCCACGTAGGCCATTCCGATGGACGATCAAAGTTAAAACTTTCTGGTGGATTAAATTTCGACATATTGTTCTTCTTTTGTCCTTATACTTCTGACACCATGTCTTGTATGGATTTACCAGGAGGCAGTAGTCTTTTGAGGCTTTATTGAAGAACAACTTGGAACAGCACAACTTATGTCTCTCTCATCCAGTAACACACTGTCTCACTTGTTTGTTCAATGACTTACACATACAGCACTTCTGGAGTGCCCCCTAGTGGGCTGGCTGGGTAATCATGCATTGCCTTGATACTACAATACCCTGACAGTTCCACACTGGAATTCACGACCCATTCTTTCACAAATGTTTGTAAAAACAGTCTGCATGCCTAGGTGCTTGATTTTATACACCTGTGGCCATGGAAGTGATTGGAACACCTGATTCCAATTATTTGGATGGGTGAACGAATACTTTTGGCAATATAGTGTATCTATCTATCTATCTATCTATCTATCTATATCTATATCTATATATATATATATTTCCCACACACATATATTCACACACTTCTGTACCTCTCAGCCTTCTGTGCACTTTCAACTGGCTTACATTTAGTATATTTTAATATTTAGAAACAAGTGTGAAGAATTTTGAATTATTGTGTGTAAACGATGACAGCCGTGTTGAAGTTGTGTTTAACTTTTGCTTTCTTGTGTTTAGGGTTTTGCATCACAAGTTCATCACATAGCAAATTGTGTCTGAATGAGAATGTGTTAAGAGTTTTGCAAAAAGAGTAGGTGAGATCTGCAAACAGTGTCTAAACTGCCTAAACTTGTTTAAAGTTTTACAGAAAAAGTGATTTATTTGACAAAATGGTTTAGGCTATTGAGAATTTGGTTTAGAGAATGAGGTTTGGTGTTTTTGCAAATGCGAAAAACTGTAATATCATAATACAATATGTCATATGTATACATATACATATATACATATATATGAGAAGAGTGTGAATAGTGTGAAATATATATATATATATATATATATATATATATATATATATATTTCACACTATTCACACTCTTCTGTACCTCTCAGATTGACAGATGCAACAGTGTGCACTTTCAACTGGCTTATATTTTGTATATTTAAATATTTCGAAACAAGTGTGAAGAATTTTGAATTTTTATGTGTAAACGATGACAGCCATGTTGCGGTTGTGCTTAACTTTTGCTTTCTCGTGTTTAGGGTTTTGCATCACAAGGTTATCACAGATCAAATTGTGTCTTGGTGAGTGAGAATGTGTTTAGAGTTTTGCAAAAAGAGTGCATGAGATCTGCAAACAGTGTCTAAACTGCCTAAACTTGTTTAAGGTTTTGCAGAAATAGTGATTTATTTGACAAATTGATTTAGGCTATTGAGAATTTGGTTAATAGAATGGGATTTAGTGTTTTAGCAAATGTGAAAAATTGTCAATCGATGACCACTAGGGGTTTGGACAAGAACAAAGCCAGTTTTTTGTTCCTACGTATCCCGTGGACTCTCACCCAGTCATGAACTGCAATATTTATAATAGGACGGAGTCTTTCCAGCGGCAAGTTTAGTTCTCTGCCTAGCATTGGGGAGGCAGGGGAGACCCCAGTGGTGCTATGCTGTGAGGCCCGATAATGTAGCAAAGTAAGGCGGATGACGTGATTGAAAGCCTTTTAACTAAAAGTTCAATTTCTTTGTTGATGCCCGGCCACCAGACCCTGTCTCGGCAATGCTGTTTCGGCTTCGCTATGCCTAGATGCCACTCATGCGCCATTTTGAGCACATGCGCACAAAGAGGCTCACAGTGGGATCACAGTGCACAGCCCACACCACACGTGTCCTTCCAGCAAGCTAGTTCATCCTTAACTCGAACAAATGCCGATAACTCCCCGAAACCTGTGCGGGCCAGCCCTCTCTGATATAAGTGCGGAGCTGGGAGAGGATATGGTTCTGCTCCAAAGCGGTTTTGAGCTCCTGTAGTGATACAGTGCTCTGTAGAGGTGTGTGTAGGAGTTGGATGATGTCTGTTTCGGGATGGTTAACGTCATCTGTTGTTCCCTGAACTGGGACAGAGCGAGGCAAAAGGTCAGCCACTACGTTTTCATGGCCTGGTGTGACTTGAAGCTTATAGTTGTACTGACGGAGCCGATCATACCAGTGGTGGAATCTCAGTGGTCTACGACCTGTACCTTAAGTTGCCAGTAGTGCTACTAAGGCATGATGATTCGTCCTCAGTGTAAAAGGACTTCCCATTCCCATTCTGTTGGGTTAAGGGCCTGAGAGGCAAAGGCTATGGGCCTCTCTACCCCATTCTGTTCTTGTAAAAGTACGGCTCAGATGGCTGTGGCCAATGCGTCACAGGTGACTATGGTTTTATAGGAGGTGCTGAAATATGATAGTATTGGAGGTGAGGTGAGTTGGGCCTTGAGGGTGTGCACCGCCTCTGTACATACCTGCGTCTACACCCAGGGCTCATCTTTCCGGAGCAGCTGGCGCAGTGGAGCTGTGGTGGTTGAATACCGTGGAAGAAACTTCAAATAGTAGCCTGTCATCCCTAGGAAGGAAGCCACCTGGGTGGGTGAGGTCGGTTCCGGAATAGACTGGATGGCATCTACGTTAGACTGGAGTGGGGAGATTTCCTGTGTGACATGTGACATTTTCAGCATTAAGAGTGAGATAGTGCTTGGCTAAAGTGTCGAAAACTTTGTTGAAGTGCTCGTCTGGCCCTGGGCTGGGCAGATTTGAGCTCTGGTGGCATGAGAATGAGATCCACAATTAGCACAAGGTAGTTTCTGATGTGGACGTCTACGCTGTTGTTGTGAGAGTTGCATCACTGAGTCAGGAACATCCTCAGACACCTCTGCACCCCTGTCAGGTGACTCCTCGACCGGTCGGGTTGAGTCCATAATAGTTAAGTGGCTGTGTGCAGATTTAGTTTGAATCGTGAGTGTGGCTGCACATTCAGCACCACTTTCCACTTGAAAAGCTATAGCTATTGTCTTAGAGTCAGGTCATCTGGCTGTAACAGCAGTGTTTCTCTAATTTTGTTGTTATTAGTGTGCTCAATCAGCTGATCACGGATCATCTCATTGCGCACCTCACCGAATTTGCACAAGTTCGCTAACCCTCTTAAATCAGCCACATACTGATGCAGGAAGTTGCTGACATTGGCGAAATATAAAACGGCGCAGCAAACCACTCTGTGGAGCCGCAAAATGTTCATTTAGGAGAGTAATACACCGGTCATAAGAGGCTTCGGTAAGTGTCGCTTATTGTTATGGGCATGCGCTATCTCTCCGCGCCCAGGCAATGTTGGAGAAGTACTTTCTTCTGGGCCGTGCTCACCTCTGTGAGGCCAGCTGCAAATAGATATGTTTCAAAGGAGTGAAGCCAGCGGGGCCATGGTATCAGGGGATCTCCTGGGAGAGCAAGGAAGGGCGAGAGAACAGTGGAAGGGGCAGAATCTGTGGTGCTTTGGTAAGGATTCCAATTCGTTGGTAACCCGTGACTGAAAGGGAACATCTCGGTTACGTATGTAACCCTCGTTCCCTGAAGGAGGGAATGGAGAAAAATTGGGATCTTGCTTAGAGAGTCCAATCTACTTCGAATGTGTAAACGAGCCAATGCGCATTAGCATGTGATGACTGTATCCAGCTGCCGCTGATCGCGGCCAAAGTCCCTTTAAGGCAAGACATTTCACTCAGCGGCCATCTTTGAAATGCCTCTCAGGCAGGCAAGTGCAGCTAGTATCTCTTTGAATGGGGAAACATCAAATTCTCCAAAACTGTTCACCAAGCTTACGATTAAATTTCATATTTGAAATCACCATAAATATTGTTCCTTATGCTCCAATAGCATTAAAAAAGCTTATTTTTTCAGGCTAGATCAGCCAGTGTGCATGCACAGTACTGAGCGCACGTCTCGGAACACTGACTGTTTCTATAACAACCGGGACTTCTAACGGCAGCTGCAGTGACGCCCTGACTTTACTCAATAACGATTGGCTCTTTCATTAAGAAGGCAGGGCGTTGCATCTTTCCTAATTCACAACTATAGGAGTGACAAGTCTTGGGTATTCTATAGTCTTTGTCGCAGCATGAGTATAACATGGCAGCAGGTGCAATGCATATTCAGGTTTTCGCTGAGGAGCCAAGCCGCTGACTCGGCCGTTCAGAGGTGGTACAGCAGCTGTGGTGACAGAGCATGACGTCTCCGTTCCCTCTTTCAGGGATATATGTATATATATATATATAGAGAGAGAGAGAGAGAGAGATGTTTTTAAAAGATGTGTAACAACGGAATCCAGTGTTGTGGGTGAAGGTATAATGTGTGTTTTACTTGTGCTTCTGTACAGTTCACCTAATTTATCAGGATTAATTTTAAATTTGAATCTAACTCTGTGTAATCTGACTGCATTTTCAAATGATCCCATACTTTCAATTTTTCATTCATTAGGGACCCAGTATCGCATTTGAGCCTTGAATGGCTGGCACGGGTCTCATGATTACAAACTCACCAGTTCTGTTTAGTCAAAGGACGCAGAGGGAACTAATACATTTAATGTCAGTTTCCACATGCTCACTCATACAGAAAGTGTAGTTGTTGCACACTGAGTCCAAAATATCCGTCCAAAATTTTTGCATGTTAAAAAAAATTAAACCTTATGTTGTGTCAATCACATTTACGTACTGCCTCCGTGTGTGAAAAGTCAGGACCATGTTCGATGAAAGGTTCTGATCCACTTCAAATGTTGAGTACTGTATGTACATGACAGAACCAAGAGACGGTCACAAGGAACACAGGATGTAACACTTATCAGCATCTCACAACTGCAGACAGGGGCTTGATATACACAAACACAGGACAAAACAGGAAATGAAACACAGTTAAACCAGGTAGACACTAATAAAAAACACAGCAAGATGGGAAATGGAGTCCATGACCAGAACAACAGGCAGGAACACAAGACAACACAGGACCGCCCTCTAGTCTCTCACAGTGGTGCAGGCAACCAGGTGTGACATAGCCCCTCCTTCTAAGGGCGGATTCCCAGGGTGGTGGTGCAGAGGTGGACACAGGGGGAGCGAAGGAGGGCCGGGACTGTGGAGAGGCATGTGAGGCAGAGGCGGAACAGAGGGTGAAGGCTACGGATGGGAAAGGGTTGAGATCAGATCAGTACCAGAGATGAAGCTGTAAACTCCCAGTTTGCCCCGAACCAGCCACAGAGGCTGATTGTGAACTGTCTACCCATCCACTTTCAGTTACCACGTCCAATGCTGAACTTTCTATCCTGTCTGTCGTGCCCACAGAGACTGCAAATAAGCCCACTGCGTTCTCTGCCTCTGTGCTTGTGGCTCTATCTGTCTCTTTTGTCTCTGTTTTCCCCAGGTCCCAGGCTCCTTTGTGGAGGCTCCCTGCTCTGCCCTGGAGGGCTCCTGCTCTATCTGCTCCACCATGGATAACTCCGGCTCTGTCTGACTGTTTTAAGTTTTGCCATGGTCTTTGTCTAGTCATGTGATTCCCTTGCCCTCTTGTATTCCTTCTATTGGTTCCCTTGTTCAATGTGTCATGTTCTCATTGGTTGGTTTGTGTCATGCGACTTTAATTGTTTGATATAAATAGCCCTTATGAAGCCATTGTTGCTTGTCATGTACTGATGTTGTAATCCTGCTGTTTGTTGAGTTTATGTTTCTATTCATGCCACGTCAAGCCTGTTTCAAGCCAAGCCAAGTTATGTCTGTTTATGCCAGGTCAAGTCTGTTTATGTCAAGTTTGTTCAAGTCAAGTCTAGTCTCTATTTAGATTATGGATTTCACATTTGTTTAAATAAAACTGCACTTGGGTTCACTATGCTCACCTACAGTTGGACTAATCATTACAATAGTGTAGTTGTCTGTGCTGTTTAAAGACACCATAAACATTGTTAATTATGTCATATAAAGGGAATGTTAGCATAATTACAATACATTTGAAATAAATTATTTGATCTATAAAATATGTGGGCATTACATTATAAATACATTTTGTATGTATTCATTTTATGTTATACTTACATTTTATTATTAAGGGTATTTTCTATGCATGATGAGTATATATTTCAAAGTGTATGAAAGATGGTGAACAACAGAAACCCTCTCTGTGCTAAACTCAGGATCTGTGGCCCTCTCTGGGCCAGATGTAGGAACAACAGCCCTCTCTGGGCTGCACTTGGGAACAGGAGCCCTCTCTGGGCTGGACTTGGGAATTGGAGCCCTCTCTGGGCTGAACGTGGGAGCAGGAGCTTTCTCTGGGCTGGTGAATAAAGCGGCCAGCAGGCTTGAGAGAGCAGTGGTCGGCGGGCTCGAGTGTCCAGAGGCTGGCGGGCTTGACTGCTAAGCAGCAGACAGGCTTGAAAGTGCAGCGGCCAGGGAGGTATGGGTGGCTGTAGTCGTCGGCCAAGTATGCGGAGGGTCCCGGCTTGGGGTGAGCTGGAGTGGCCCTGTAGTTTTCAGGAGGCGCTGGATGAAGATGGCTCATACATTCCTCTACTTTTAAATTTGAACCATTTGAATAGAGGAAAAGATTAATCAACTCGATCAAGGGGGGGTTGGAAACACACACACATAGGGAGATCACAGCAGATCGTGGTTTCATCCAGCCCCAGCTGAAAACAGGCACTGAGGCAGCGTCGGTCCAGCTCACCCGGTTACTCAAGGAAATCCTCCACATACCTCTCCAAAGGTTGGCCACCCTGTCACAGGCACCATAGCCAATCCTCAACCTCTTTTTAGGTCTGGTGTTCTGTCACAGTTCAAAGGCAGGGAATAAGGAGGAGACACAGAAGTAAACTCAAAATAAACAGACTTTAATGAACAAACGATTTGGCCTTTTTTAGCAGTGAGCTCTGCACTGTCACACCCCTGGACTATTTGTATTGGTTTTTCCCTCATGTGCCCATATATGGTGTTCCTGTTCCTGTCCTTGATATTGTCATTACTAGTTAATCACCGTCACCTGTTTGTGTATCATTAGCCATCCTTTATAGGTTGTTTGAGTTCAATGCTTTGTGTCTGGTCTTGTTAAAGAGTATGTGTGTCTTCGCCTTCATCAAGTGGGTGCTGGTGTCCTGCAAGTCACATCTAGCTGTGGACATCACGGACGATGACACCAGCCCAACTGGGGACCCAGCGCCCAACCCACCATCACCTTGCATCACGGAGCATGAGCCCGAGCCCGCCGCGGACGGAGAGTCAAAGTCCAACGTGACCGCTGAGCCATTGCTGAGTGGAGCAACAGAGCTGAGGATCGCCCTGGAGCCAGAGCCCATCATGTCCAACCAGGTGTGAGAGCCGGCCACATCCTACGTGACAGTGGATGTTACAGAGGAGCATGAGGGGGCCAAGGATAGCCCCACCCGCTGCACCTCTGCTGAGGGTGAGCTGAAACCAGAACTGGGACTGCAAGACGGTGAACTGGACTTAATAGACTTCCATGCTGAGATTTATGCAGACATGCCCCCTCTTCTAGTGCCATCAACTGAACTGCCCCCCCCCTTCCTGCCTTCTCCTATCTTCCTTGCCTCAGCCCCGCCACCGCTGTCTCATGGCAGCCCCTCTGCTCACCCTCAGCCCACCATCTGTGCGGTGGGCTCGCCGCGGGTCTGCCATTCTCCATCGGCATCATGGCTGGAGGATCCCTCGTCTCCGCCTCCAGCCTCCAAGTCCTGGACTCCTTCGTCTCCGTCGTCGTCGCTTGTCTCCGCCTCGGGGTTCCACCTCCACTTGCTCGTCCACCGTCAGTCGGCCCCCTGGAGTCGTCAGTACTTCCTCCACCATGGCTTCTCCCTCCGTCGGTTCCGCCATGGGCCGCCATCATTCCTGCGGCCTGGGTCTTGCCTGGCTCCTCCTGCTATGGGTCCCTTCTGTTTCCACCCTGGCAGGTACTGTCACACCCCTGGACTATTTGTATTGGTTTTTTTTTCCTCATTGGTTTCCTGCGTGTGGATTACATTAAAGACTTTTCATTGCATTTCATTGTCCTGTTGCGCCTTTCTCTTCACGTGTTGTGACAAGCACACCAGTCTGTGTTTAACACTCTTTACTAAGTTTTGGGGTACACTAAAAGGGTTTGTGTACTTTAGAAAAATACACCTTGTGTAGATAAATAGTGATATATATATATATATATATATATATATATATATATATAATATTATTATTATTATTATTATTATTATATTATTATATATATATATATATATATATATATATATATATATATATAAATAATAATAATAATAATAATAATAATAATAATAATAATAATATTATATATATATATATATATATATATATTTATTATTATTATTATTATTATTATTATTATTATTATTTTTTTTTTTTTTTTTTTTTTTTTTTTTTTTTAATGATAAATATTATTTTTGACCATGAAACCAACAATTTCTTTAAAAAAAACACCTGCCCAAGGGGAAAATAAAGGAATTTGTTGACATATTTCTAAACATGCTTTTTACAAGACATAAGTTTTGGTAAAAGGACTGAGAAAAATACATCCATCTTCCACTTTAACATTCGGTAAAAAACTAGTTACCTGAGATGGACCGATACAGAATTTGAATGGTTTTAATATGTGTATTACTAGATTCCATCTGAAAAAAATGCTAGAGGTTTGAAAGAGTTTGACATCTACTCTGTGGAATGGCCCTTTTATTAAATACATTTTAGTTAGTTTTCTTCCAGCTGTGCTTTATTTCCTTGGCTGCTCTCTTGAGGGTGTGAGTGTGCTCGTTATACCACACTGTCTGTCTGTTCTCTTTAATCCTATGGACCTTTCTCAAATTTCCGGGTTTCTCATAGCGGAAGTCGTCATAGTTGGGTAAAATCCAATAGCAGTGAATGGGACAGTACCACAAATATATTTTTTTTCATTCCCATTTGCTCAAATAGCAAAAGAAAAACTACACAATAGTGTTTTCAGAACTTATAATTAAAGGAAAAAAATAGAGCTGGACTGATATCGGCAGTCAGAAAAGAGAACAATGTCAAATTTACTGTCCCTCCTATAGACGCAGCATTAGAAACACCCTTACATAGCGTTTAGTAGTTTTTTTTGTAACTTGATGAAAATTTGATATAATACAAAGTATAGTGTTATAAATGTATGTACATATTTTTAAAAATCCAAATATAAAAAACTTTAAAGGATTTATAATGCTGATGACTGTTGAAACGTGTCATCACAGGCTTGTGAAAAGGGTCCATTTAAGCATAAAAGAGCAATCATGTCTTAAAAGTGCTAGAAAAGAGAATCCATAGTTTCTGTTGCACGTTTTTCTGAGCTATGGAATATGCTGAGGATTTGAGACAAATCCGAAAGATTATTTACCAAGCATATCGAAAAAGCAAAGTATTTCAACCTTGTTTTAGCCTTGGCTCCTCAAGCTGGGATTCAAACTCAGGACACCCGTAGCACAGCGGTGCTGTATGTCAACGCACTGCCTACAAGGCTATCGGCGCTGACGATTAGTCCTTCTCTGAACCCTCAGTCTGCACTGTCACGGCCAAAGATACTGTCTCTGAACTCGCTGCCTGCCATGTAGTGACCACCAAAGTCGTGTCTGAACTGTCTGCACGTTTGACAATTCTACCTGCACCATCATGGTGTTTCCTAGCTCCACTGTGGCATTCTAGTTCTCTGCCATTCTGGTCTCCAGCTCCACCTGCACCACCATGGTATTCTCCAGATCCACTGTGGTGGTCTAGCACTCTGCCATTTTGGTCTCCACCTGATCTGCCATGGTAATCTTCTGTCCCAGCTGTACTAATGTGGTGGTCTCTAGTTCTCTTCAGCTGTAACTGGGCTTCCAGCTCTGATAATGGTAATGATAATGATAATATGATAATGTTAATGTACTTAACTAGGCAGATTACATCCGTTGTGGACTTGCTGCTGCTGCTGATAGCATGCAAGATACAGTGCTGCTTCTACTCCTGCTGCATATATTGGCATAAATAAATGCCCAAGAAGGTAGGAAAGGAGCGTGACATAAATATAAGCCATTATGCACCCATGTTGCTGTATGCATGCAAAACATGCTGCTGTCTTAAAGTTTAAAGTAATAAATCCTCATAACAGAGATAACGGTAAGACTACAGGAATCTATGTGTGCCTGGGCCTGCTTTGGTACATGACTGCTAAACCAGATATCTTAAAATCTAGTGGCTTGACTTTTTGTGTATTTTGGTTAACAAGGTTTTTATGTGCCTTAGCAATTTAGCCCACCCCCAACCCCATTTTTCCATATGGTCATGTGCGACAAACAAAAAACCACAGGGTAACGTGTAAATCTGCACATATTGCCTCAGCTGCATCAGCCTCTAGATAGAATAGTTGTGCTTACTGGAGAGTGTAACTTTGCCTGCAAAGCTATATGCTTAGTATATAGCATATTTTCCACTATGCTGATATGTATAGATCTGCGCTGCATGAAAATTGTTTCTTTTTCTTACTAGCTAATGTAGCATGAATGTATCTTCACAGCAAAACTATGTAGCATGAATGTATCTTCACAGCAAAAGAATGTATCTTCACAGACAAACTCTGATAACATCCTGCAGGTCCAGCTTGCAGCAAACACTGAATCAGCCCATTTAAATGTTGCTGAGCAGGTGATCCATGTAAAAAGTAATTTGATTGGCAGCAGATCCCATGTAAAGAACCTATGAGCCTGCACAATCCAGAGTTTTATGACTGAAGTCTACATTTATACATTTATATTACATATTATCTCTATACATATAAATTAATTTAAACTAAAACTGTAACTGTAAAACTAGAATTGACTATGTGTAATGCAATAAGGGTAAAATTATATAATATTTAAATCATATTGAATAACAGTATTCAATAATCATCACTAAAAGTCAGGAATGTAAAGATGTAAAGCAGAAGACAATAGTGCCATCATGTAGTTTTTTTTTTTTTTTTTTTTTTTTTTTGTCATTGTGGTCTGTCATTTCAATAAATTACTGTTAAGTGTCTTTCAGACCCCAACTTAGTAAAAGTTTTTTCCTACTTGAGCTGTTTGGCTGTATCAAATACAAACAGGCCTTACTCAAAATCACAGACTTTTGAGAATCAACTTAAAGTAAATGAGCACATTTCACTAATAATATTAAATTAATTACGTAATAGATTAAATTTAATCAAAAATTAAATTTGAGCAAATTTCTTGGATATGACTAATAAAGATATTAGGCCATATTTACACTGGCCAGAGGGTGCTGTTTACACTAGCTAGTGTTAATCCTCTAAAATTCAACACCACAAGTTTAAATGTTTACTTTAAAAGTCCTTAACAGCAGGATTTTAACACTGCGATTTTGCTAATGATCTATTCCTTAATAGACTCTTATGTATTTGCCTATTAAAATCCGAACAGCGACTTTTTTGGCAGGGCAGTGTATTTAGGCTTAGTAAATCATGATAGAATTTTCATTTTTGAGTGAACTATTAGTTTAACAGGAAATTAGTTTAAGACAAAAACTAATATCCTGTACAGTTATTTGATGGGTTTGTATGGGTTTGTATAATATATTTATATTTGTAAATTTTTGTACATTGTACCTCTGTAGCTACATTGTAGCTATATTGTCTTTTTAAATTCAGTATTACAAGAATGTTATTCAAGACATTGACACTACAAGACTTGTTATTCAAGTCAGTACCTTCAAGAATAAAAAAATAAATAAAAAAATAACAGTGAAATGTGTATTGTATGACAATAAAAATTGAGTCTTTTTTTCTTAACCACTATCTATATGATCAAATAGTTTCTTAAAGAGGTCATCGGATGCTAATTTCACTTTTACATGTTGTTTGAACATTAATGTGTGTTGGCAGTGTATGTACAAATCTGCCCTGTAATGGTAAAAATCCATGCAGTGGTTTTTAATTAATCTGTAATAATAATATCCCCTTTTTCAAATCGAGCCATTCTCAGATGCCTGTCGTGCGTGCATTACACCCACAGAGGCCGCTCCCACGATAGTTGATTGACATTAGCATCTTACCTCAGTTGTAATAGTCCAATCTCCATGTTTTGTGTTGCTGGATGTAACAATGAACATAGTGGTCGTCATTTACTCCCGACATCTGAGCTGATGAAGATGCATTGGATTACGTTTGTTTGTGAAGGGAATGCGCCTCCCGATCTACATATATCTGTCTATGTTCGCGCAAATCATTTGTGAGCTGATTTTGGCAAGGTAAAAAGGGTGTTGGTTTACACTACCATTAAGAATTTTTAACCAAAGTATATTATAGACTTTTCATTAGGACCCTAAAGAATCATATCAACTTGTGGAAAATGGGCATCTGATGACCCCTTTAACTCTGTAAAAAGTTAAAAAAAAAAAGTTGCATAACTGTGTAAACTGTGTTAAAAAAAAAAAAAAAAAAATCATCCACATGTTCGTACATGTTCTTTATCATATATGGCTCATTCAAACAGTGTTATTACAAATATGTACATATATGTTCACATAACTATTGTTTTATATATATCTTCATATATGGCCATATATCACATTTCTATATGGGAATAATTTAGGGGTTTTACATAATTTATTCAGGTATGTTCCCTTAATGAAATCAAGCCTTAAAATGGACTCAAAAATATTGTTACCATATTTTTTAAAAGTAGACAGTGGCGGCTCGTCAGGGGAGCCACAGCTATCAGTTAATGTCTCAGAATGTTTGATTTTTGTTAGCTGTAATACCATAATGTGGTACTGAATTTGGACAGCGCCGCTCTTCTATCGCAATTGTGCTGAATCTGCTGATTTAATTACAACCGCTAAGAGAACATGCCTCAGCTGGATATAGGCTACAGCATTCTTATTGAAATGGCTTAATGAAATGGGACAACTGTCAGGGTTATGTTCTGTTTTGTCTCGTTTTTCCCTAGTGTTTTTCCCTTGTGTTTCTAGTGTTTGGTTTAGTCTTTGTCTCCCCCCTTGGTTTGTTTAGTTTTGGTTTAGTCCAGGTTTCCCCCCCTTAGGTTTGTTCTTTTGGTTCAGTCTTGCCCTTATTTGTACTTCCCCTCGTTTCCTCGTTTGTGACCACTCCCCTGTTTCTGTGTATTTAAGTTTGGTGGTGCCCCTGGTCTTTGTCGGTGATTGTATTGTTTCACAGAGTGTTTCGTTGTGGTTGCTGGTCTCTGCTGTTCTCCCTCGGTTCCTGTTCTTTTTGGATTGTTTAATAAACTTGCAATTATTGGATTCCGCTCTCCTCCTGTTCATTCTCGCACACGACGACATACCCGTGACAGAATCACCGACCTCAAGGACAACAACATGGATGCCGAGAGGAGGATCATGGGCATTCGTCGGGGATTGAGGCCGGTGGAACGATATGTGGAGGAATTTTTGGAGGTTTGTCATCTGGTGAGTTGGAGCGATGCGATGATTAATACATGTTTTCTAATGGGGCTAAATAATTCCCAGTTGCTCAGTTCCATACCCTATGAGGATCGCTATAAACCGGTTGCTGAATTTATCAACCAGGTCCTCACCCTCAGTCATTCCGGTTTTACGTTGATGTGAAAGATTCCGATCTTTCCCCCATTAGAGAACACGTTGCCGCTCCAGCCCACCATCAGCCAGCTTCCTCCACATGCCGTCCCGACCGGTCCGCTCCCTCTGGTCTTCCTGCGCTTTCTCCTGTTCGTTATTCCTCCTCTCGCATCGTCAGTCCGGAGATCGCGGCCAGCCCTCCGAGGTCATGGCCAACCTTGATGGCCAGTGTGCTAGACTCACCACTAATGTCTGTACGCACCGCCAAGCCCGAGTCTGCACGCAAGATGGCCGCCGCCACGCCCGAGTCTGCACGCAAGATGGCCGCCGCCACGCCAGAGTCTGTTCGCAAGATGGCCGCCACGCCAGAGTCTGCTCGCAAGAGGGCCGCCACGCCAGAGTCTGTTCGCAAGATGGCCGCCACGCCGCCAGAGTCTGCATGCCAAGACGGCCTCCGTTCCTGAGCCCCGGCCAAGATGGCCTCCGTTCCTGAGCCCCCGGCCAAGATGGCCTCCGTTCCTGAGCCCCCGGCCAAGATGGCCTCCGTTCCTGAGCCCCCGGCCAAGATGGCCTCCGTTCCTGAGCCCCCGGCCAAGATGGCCTCCGTTCCTGAGCCCCCGGCCAAGATGGCCTCCGTTCCTGAGCCCCCGGCCAAGATGGCCGCCAAGCCTAAATCCCCGGCCAAGATGGCCTCCGTTCCTGAGCCCCCGGCCAAGATGGCCGCCAAGCCTAAATCCCCGGCCAAGATGGCGTTCTTGCTAGAGCGCCCTCAAGTGACCGCGCCGCCAGAGCCCACGTCTCCTTTGTCACTTCCTGAGCTTAGTCAAGACTCAGCTCCATTTCCTGAGCCAAGGCAGGACACAGCTTCGCTTCCAGAGTTAAGTCAAGTTGCAGCTATAGTCCCAGTGTCAAGTCAAGCTGCGGCTGCTGTTCCAGTATCAAGTCAAGTTAACACTGTTGCTCCTGTCTTAAGTCAAGTTACAGCTGCATTTCCTGAGTTCAGTCAAATTTCGGAGTCCAGCCAAGTTGCAACTGTGTTACCCGAGTCAAGTCACGTCACGGCTGAGTCAAGTCACGTCACGGCTGAGTCAAGTCACGTCACGGCTGAGTCAAGTCACGTAACGGCCGAGTCAAGTCAAGACACAGCTCCACTTCCTGAGTCAAGTCAAGCGGCCGAGTCAAGTCTAGACACAGCTCCACTTCCGGAGTCAAGTCAAGCGGCCGAGTCAAGTCAAGCGGCCGAGTCAAGTCAAGACACAGCTCCACTTCCGGAGTCAAGTCAAGCGGCCGAGTCAAGTCAAGCCACTGTTGCAGTTCCTGAGTCGAGTCAAGCCACAGCTGTAGTCCCAGCGTCAAGTCAAGCCACGGCTGTAGCGGCTGAATCGAGTCAAGCCACGGCTATACTTCCCGAGTCAAGTCAAGCCACGGCTGTAGCTGCTGAATCGAGTCAAGCCATGGCTGTAGTTCCTGAGCCGAGTCAAGCCATGACTGTACTCTCTTCCACCAGAGAAGCCGCGCCCATGCCCCCAGAGGTGTCAGCCCCGGCTGTAGAGCCTCCTATGGGGGCGGCGTCAACCCATAAACTCTCTGCTTCTCCCCTTCCTCTGTTCAC
This sequence comes from Labeo rohita, assembly GCF_022985175.1. Taxonomy (NCBI): domain Eukaryota; kingdom Metazoa; phylum Chordata; class Actinopteri; order Cypriniformes; family Cyprinidae; genus Labeo; species Labeo rohita. Next base: position 136,618 of record NW_026127241.1, on the reverse strand, counting down.
CTCCTCTATCCCTGCTCTCCCCAGGTCCCAGGCCGTGACGCAGTTGCTCGCGCTGCCCAGGGAGGCCCTAGCGCGCCCTCCTGCGCGCCCTCCAGAGTCGGCTCCTCCTCCAGCGCGCCCTCCTGCGCGCCCTCCAGAGTCAGCTCCTCCGTTAGCGCGCCCTCCTGCGCGCCCCCCTCCTCCAGCACGCCCTTCAGCGCGCCCTCCAGAGTCTGCGCGCGCTCCTCCTCCAGCGCGCCCTCCAGAGTCTGCGCGCGCTCTTCCTCCAGTGCGCCCTCCTGAGCCAGCACCTTATCCAGCGCTCCCTAGGGCTGTCAGAACCATAAAATCCCCCAAGAAAATTTTGGGGGGGGGCTACTTCCCTGTTCAGCCATGGCCTCCTGAACTGTTTACCCGGCCATGGCTTCCCGAACCCCTGGACCCGCCATGGCCACAAGGACTGTGTGCTTGGCCATGGCTCCCCGAATCCTCAGACCCGCCATGGGCCCCTGAGCTCCCTGATCCGCCCTGGAGGCCGTCTCCACATCCGGTGCCTCCTGTGTCCCTGCCTACCGGCCTCCAGAGCACCCACCCCCCCCACCCCAGTGTGTGTTACGGCGCGAGTCGCGCCTTGTAGGAGGGGGGGGTAATGTCAGGGTTATGTTCTGTTTTGTCTCGTTTTTCCCTAGTGTTTTTCCCTTGTGTTTCTAGTGTTTGGTTTAGTCTTTGTCTCCCCCCTTGGTTTGTTTAGTTTTGGTTTAGTCCAGGTTTCCCCCCCTTAGGTTTGTTCTTTTGGTTCAGTCTTGCCCTTATTTGTACTTCCCCTCGTTTCCTCGTTTGTGACCACTCCCCTGTTTCTGTGTATTTAAGTTTGGTGGTGCCCCTGGTCTTTGTCGGTGATTGTATTGTTTCACAGAGTGTTTCGTTGTGGTTGCTGGTCTCTGCTGTTCTCCCTCGGTTCCTGTTCTTTTTGGATTGTTTAATAAACTTGCAATTATTGGATTCCGCTCTCCTCCTGTTCATTCTCGCACACGACGACATACCCGTGACAACAACAGGCAGCTCTCTTTTAACACAGACTTTTAAGAAGGGATACATTTTTTCATTAAGTGGGTTTTAGCAAATGAGATAAAAAATATCAACATTTATTTATTTAACCTAATGCAGTCCTATGCAAAGCATGCAACTACAGCTAGTTATATCAACAAAAATGATTCATGTAGTCCCGACACAGAATAATTGAGTTAATCTAATAAATGAATATTTTAACATTTTTAATGGATCAACATAATGAAATTATGTTGTGACAAAATGTGACAAAAGTGTTGCTCATTTTAACAAGGTAATTTTTACATGCTGAGCCAAAGAATAGCAGTAGAGCTGTAGCCCATAATTCTGACCACAATTGCAGCTGTGCATTCTATTTTTCTGTTTTAATTCCTTTTTTTTTCAACCATCTGGTTGACAACAGCACTTTCTCACTGTATTTTAGAGAACAAAGTACTTTTTCAAAGAAAAAGAGCAAGCAATTTCTGCTTTGCAGAATGCAGTAAACAGTGTTAAACTAATCAAATTAATAAAAAAAAAAATACTTCACACAAATATAGAGTACAGCAGGGGTTCTTAACTCTGGCCCAACAGGTTCACTTTCCTGTAAAGTTTTGCTGCAACATTGATCAAACTCACCTGTAACTTCGTAATGATCCTGAAGACTTGATTGCTTGTTCAGGTGTGTTTGATCAGGGTAGGAGATAAACCTTGAGGGCCTCAAAGGCCAGAGTTGAGAAACCCTGGAGTACAGTTTACAACTGTAATAGGTTAAATGGAGAGTTTGGTATAATAAATTTGGACTGAAGTCCTAATTTATCTACTTATTTATTCACACATGGGGTTCAAAATAATCTAATAATGGTGTATACAATTTTCCAACCAACATCATTTTTTTGTTTGTTTTTTGTTTAATGATCAAATTAGTTGTGGGGGCAGTTGTGGCCTAATGGTTACGGAGTCTTGTCAAGTCTCAGTACCGGCAGGAATTGTAATGCAGGAATCTCTTCCACCCTTAGTACCCACAACTGAGGTCCCTTTAAACAAGGCACTGAATCCCCAACAGCTCCCTGGGCACTACAGCACAAATGGCTGCCCACTGCTCTGGGTGTGTGTGCACTTGGATGGGATAAATGCAGAGCACTAATTCCAAGTATGGGTTGAACACATGCCACTTCACGAAAAAATCCTGTTTACCAATAAACTAAGATTACATGTATGTCTATTACATGTCACACAATCTCTTTCAGTAATGACCAAGTTATATACAAAAATCTATGAATCCCTGCAAAAATCAGTTTTCAAATTTGCTCTCCAGTCTAATGAGATACAGATTTTAGACATCTTCAGATACAAGTCATAAAAGCTATGTCTTTAAGTACATGCATGTAATATTGTACTATTTATTCATGTATCTATTCACCACCAACGTCTAGAACAGGGGTGCCCAACCCTGTTCCTGGAGAACTACCTGCAGAGTTCAGCTCCAACCCTGATCAAACACAACTGAAGGAGCACTTGATAATTACAGACAGGTGTGTTTGATCAGGGTTGGAGCTAAACTCTGCAGAAAGGTAGATCTCCAGGAACAGGGTTGGGCACCCCTGGTCTAGAATGTATTCAAGTATGAGCTTTTCTATTTTATGAAGTATCGTGTACCATCACAGTATAGCACAGTGGTTTTCAAACCTTCGGTTCTGACCTTTGGGTGGGTGGCAAGACTTAAAATTGGGTTGCAATCACACACGTATCTTATTTCTGTAACGCAATGACCAATCAGTGGTTTTTCAGTTAGTCAGAATCCACTCACCACTTAAAAGTTTTTTAATTTATCTCTCTATCTCTCTGTTGAATAAATCACGCTTTCTGCAAAAACTTAAAGAAGTTCAGGTGGTTAGACACTATTTGCAGATCTCTGGCACCCTTTTTGCAATCTCTAAACACATTCTTACTCAATAAAACACAGTTTGCACTGTGATGAACTTGTGATCCAAAACCAGAACACCAGAAAGCAAAAGTTTAGCACAACTGCAACACAGCTGTTTACAAACACAATGATTCAAAATTATTCACACATTTCTAAACTTGATCAGAATATACAAAATGCAACTTTGGTGCATTTCTCGAATCATCCTTAATTGAATTATTCCTTTTTCAAAGAAGTATGTGCATTTCTCAAAACAATTCATACAAACAGCACCATACAACGTATTACCTGCAAACTTGTAACTTACTCAAAATCTTTAGCTCATCCCTTAAAAGTATTTATGTCAATCAACATATCAATGCCATCAGAATGAAAAGTCATTGCTCACAAACAAAATAGTCAAAATGCTTAGTAATGTTGTCAATATAACAGTGCATTCTGTCAGTATTACCTGATGTAAACACAGTGCCAGTGACTCTTTCAGAGAGAGCGGTAAACTAATTCTGAAGGCAAGAAACAGCGATCCCCTCCAGATGACTAGTAATTAAATCGAGGTGTGATCCATTGGCCTTTATTTCTGACAGAATCAGTGACATGTTCAGGTGCAGTTCAGCTGCGTTAGTGTTAGCATCAGCTGAGGTGTGCATGGAGAATAGGCTTCTTCTTATCTTTTTTTTTTAGCCTTCTGCGAACGCATTGAGCCAAAAATAGGAAAATCCTTTCAGAAGGTGTGTCTGACAAAATTATAGTGTGTTCAACAAAGTAAAATGAGAATTCGGAGGGGAAAAATATGTGAATTATTAACAAAATCGAGCAGAGCAATGAACTCTGGACTGGAGTTGAGAAATGCTGCACTGCACCAATTCCCTTCTCTCTACTTATCTCTTCTCCCTTTCCTTCTCCTCTCCTCTTTTCTCACATCATCCCCTCTGCTCATCTCTTATCTTTCTACCTATTACACTCTTTTTCTTCTTTCTCATTACACCCCTTTCTCTACCCACTCCATCGCCTTATAGACTTACATCTCTTTCCCAGAAGAACATGATCGCAAGTCCAAACATTGTAACGATCAAGACTTTCAGCCAAGACGGCTTTTGGACACTCATCACGGACTAAGGCAATGCAAGTATCGTGCATTTACAGTTTTTACAATCGCTAGGACACATTTTTCAATACTTTGGTGATTTTTGCAAAACTCTTTACACAGTTAAACCAACTAACCAACTTCCAACTCTGCACAGCAGTTCATTTAACATTCAAAATGCACTAAAACTATCAAAACACTTCATACATGTCTCAGATCAGCTCATTCTTTCATAACACTAGCAAAGGTTGTCAGTCAACAAACACACTTGGTCATCTATAAAACAAAGACCTAAAAACACTAACAACAGGTGGTAATAAACAATGTTTTCTTCTGTAAAACACCTACTAACGGTGATCTACTGTTTAAAGCAAAAATAAATGTTACAGGAATGAATTAGACTTGATGCCATACCTTTCAATATATATATATATTTTTTTGTTTTTGTTTTTTGAAGTTGTTCCAAAATGCAAGAATTTGTATATACACTGGTAGGAATCCTAATCAACTCTATATACTGGATTTGGCCACAAATTCCACATCACATCGTATGTCATCTAGGGCAATACACCTAGGAAAGAATCTTCTGGCATGCCTGATCCATCCCTGGCAATCTTTTGCTGATATGTCCGGGCATATGTCCGGGAAAAGAATTCCTCTATGGGGTTGAGGAATGGAGAGTAAGGTGGAAGGAAAAGTGACACCATCATGGGATGGGCTGCAAACCATTCTGTGATTGCAGTAGAGTGGTGAAATGCCACACTGTCCCATACAATTATAAATGTTGGGTGATTTCTGCTCACCCCATCCCTTTCCTCACCTACAACAACCCTTTCATAAAGCTCATACAGGAACAAAAGGAGATGCTCAGTGTTGTATGGCCCAGTTAGCGGTTTGTGTAACAGCACTCCATCAGTGGATATTGCTGCACACATTGCAATGTTAGCACCCCTCTGGCCTGGGACATCCACTGTGGCTCTTTTCCCAATCACGTTCCTTCTTCGACGTCGTGTTTTGGCCAAGTTGAAACCAACCTCATCCACAAAGATGAATATGTGTGGAGTTTGCCTGCCTTCAATCTCCATGACTCTCTAAATTAAATCCAGAAGGCAACAGAAGAATTAGAGTTTTATAGTAATATACATTATACCTAAAACATGTCTTTGTGTGCATTTGTATTTGTTAAAAAAAAAAAAAAAGTTCTGGACTTTATAGTCATCTTACCTGGACATTTTGGTTCCTGAGTTGCTTGACTCGTTTAGAGTTCCTCTCAAAAGACACAGTGTACAACTGCTATATCCTGACATGATGTTTTTTCAGGACTCTTGAAATAGTCATTATGCTTACACTATGAATGTTTGCAAATGTAGTGTTGTCTGCCAATACTCTGTCTCGAATTTCTGTGAGTTTTATGGCATTGTTTCTGATGACCATGTCAACAATTACCATATTTTTTAAAAGTAGACAGTGGCGGCTCGTCAGGGGAGCCACAGCTATCAGTTAATGTCTCAGAATGTTTGATTTTTGTTAGCTGTAATACCATAATGTGGTACTGAATTTGGACAGCGCCGCTCTTCTATCGCAATTGTGCTGAATCTGCTGATTTAATTACAACCGCTAAGAGAACATGCCTCAGCTGGATATAGGCTACAGCATTCTTATTGAAATGGCTTAATGAAATGGGACAACAGGCAGCTCTCTTTTAACACAGACTTTTAAGAAGGGATACATTTTTTCATTAAGTGGGTTTTAGCAAATGAGATAAAAAATATCAACATTTATTTATTTAACCTAATGCAGTCCTATGCAAAGCATGCAACTACAGCTAGTTATATCAACAAAAATGATTCATGTAGTCCCGACACAGAATAATTGAGTTAATCTAATAAATGAATATTTTAACATTTTTAATGGATCAACATAATGAAATTATGTTGTGACAAAATGTGACAAAAGTGTTGCTCATTTTAACAAGGTAATTTTTACATGCTGAGCCAAAGAATAGCAGTAGAGCTGTAGCCCATAATTCTGACCACAATTGCAGCTGTGCATTCTATTTTTCTGTTTTAATTCCTTTTTTTTTCAACCATCTGGTTGACAACAGCACTTTCTCACTGTATTTTAGAGAACAAAGTACTTTTTCAAAGAAAAAGAGCAAGCAATTTCTGCTTTGCAGAATGCAGTAAACAGTGTTAAACTAATCAAATTAATAAAAAAAAAATACTTCACACAAATATAGAGTACAGCAGGGGTTCTTAACTCTGGCCCAACAGGTTCACTTTCCTGTAAAGTTTTGCTGCAACATTGATCAAACTCACCTGTAACTTCGTAATGATCCTGAAGACTTGATTGCTTGTTCAGGTGTGTTTGATCAGGGTAGGAGATAAACCTTGAGGGCCTCAAAGGCCAGAGTTGAGAAACCCTGGAGTACAGTTTACAACTGTAATAGGTTAAATGGAGAGTTTGGTATAATAAATTTGGACTGAAGTCCTAATTTATCTACTTATTTATTCACACATGGGGTTCAAAATAATCTAATAATGGTGTATACAATTTTCCAACCAACATCATTTTTTTGTTTGTTTTTTGTTTAATGATCAAATTAGTTGTGGGGGCAGTTGTGGCCTAATGGTTACGGAGTCTTGTCAAGTCTCAGTACCGGCAGGAATTGTAATGCAGGAATCTCTTCCACCCTTAGTACCCACAACTGAGGTCCCTTTAAACAAGGCACTGAATCCCCAACAGCTCCCTGGGCACTACAGCACAAATGGCTGCCCACTGCTCTGGGTGTGTGTGCACTTGGATGGGATAAATGCAGAGCACTAATTCCAAGTATGGGTTGAACACATGCCACTTCACGAAAAAATCCTGTTTACCAATAAACTAAGATTACATGTATGTCTATTACATGTCACACAATCTCTTTCAGTAATGACCAAGTTATATACAAAAACTCAAATCTATGAATCCCTGCAAAAAATCAGTTTTCAAATTTGCTCTCCAGTCTAATGAGATACAGATTTTAGACATCTTCAGATACAAGTCATAAAAGCTATGTCTTTAAGTACATGCATGTAATATTGTACTATTTATTCATGTATCTATTCACCACCAACGTCTAGAACAGGGGTGCCCAACCCTGTTCCTGGAGAACTACCTGCAGAGTTCAGCTCCAACCCTGATCAAACACAACTGAAGGAGCACTTGATAATTACAGACAGGTGTGTTTGATCAGGGTTGGAGCTAAACTCTGCAGAAAGGTAGATCTCCAGGAACAGGGTTGGGCACCCCTGGTCTAGAATGTATTCAAGTATGAGCTTTTCTATTTTATGAAGTATCGTGTACCATCACAGTATAGCACAGTGGTTTTCAAACCTTCGGTTCTGACCTTTGGGTGGGTGGCAAGACTTAAAATTGGGTTGCAATCACACACGTATCTTATTTCTGTAACGCAATGACCAATCAGTGGTTTTTCAGTTAGTCAGAATCCACTCACCACTTAAAAGTTTTTTAATTTATCTCTCTATCTCTCTGTTGAATAAATCACGCTTTCTGCAAAAACTTAAAGAAGTTCAGGTGGTTAGACACTATTTGCAGATCTCTGGCACCCTTTTTGCAATCTCTAAACACATTCTTACTCAATAAAACACAGTTTGCACTGTGATGAACTTGTGATCCAAAACCAGAACACCAGAAAGCAAAAGTTTAGCACAACTGCAACACAGCTGTTTACAAACACAATGATTCAAAATTATTCACACATTTCTAAACTTGATCAGAATATACAAAATGCAACTTTGGTGCATTTCTCGAATCATCCTTAATTGAATTATTCCTTTTTCAAAGAAGTATGTGCATTTCTCAAAACAATTCATACAAACAGCACCATACAACGTATTACCTGCAAACTTGTAACTTACTCAAAATCTTTAGCTCATCCCTTAAAAGTATTTATGTCAATCAACATATCAATGCCATCAGAATGAAAAGTCATTGCTCACAAACAAAATAGTCAAAATGCTTAGTAATGTTGTCAATATAACAGTGCATTCTGTCAGTATTACCTGATGTAAACACAGTGCCAGTGACTCTTTCAGAGAGAGCGGTAAACTAATTCTGAAGGCAAGAAACAGCGATCCCCTCCAGATGACTAGTAATTAAATCGAGGTGTGATCCATTGGCCTTTATTTCTGACAGAATCAGTGACATGTTCAGGTGCAGTTCAGCTGCGTTAGTGTTAGCATCAGCTGAGGTGTGCATGGAGAATAGGCTTCTTCTTATCTTTTTTTTTTAGCCTTCTGCGAACGCATTGAGCCAAAAATAGGAAAATCCTTTCAGAAGGTGTGTCTGACAAAATTATAGTGTGTTCAACAAAGTAAAATGAGAATTCGGAGGGGAAAAATATGTGAATTATTAACAAAATCGAGCAGAGCAATGAACTCTGGACTGGAGTTGAGAAATGCTGCACTGCACCAATTCCCTTCTCTCTACTTATCTCTTCTCCCTTTCCTTCTCCTCTCCTCTTTTCTCACATCATCCCCTCTGCTCATCTCTTATCTTTCTACCTATTACACTCTTTTTCTTCTTTCTCATTACACCCCTTTCTCTACCCACTCCATCGCCTTATAGACTTACATCTCTTTCCCAGAAGAACATGATCGCAAGTCCAAACATTGTAACGATCAAGACTTTCAGCCAAGACGGCTTTTGGACACTCATCACGGACTAAGGCAATGCAAGTTACATTATACCTAAAACATGTCTTTGTGTGCATTTGTATTTGTTAAAAAAAAAAAAAAAAGTTCTGGACTTTATAGTCATCTTACCTGGACATTTTGGTTCCTGAGTTGCTTGACTAGTTTAGAGTTCCTCTCAAAAGACACAGTGTACAACTGCTATATCCTGACATGATGTTTTTTCAGGACTCTTGAAATAGTCATTATGCTTACACTATGAATGTTTGCAAATGTAGTGTTGTCTGCCAATACTCTGTCTCGAATTTCTGTGAGTTTTATGGCATTGTTTCTGATGACCATGTCAACAATTACCATTTCCTGCACAACAGTAAACATCTTACCTCTCCCACCATTGGGAGGTAAACATTGGGTCCTACAGTAAGCAGAAATGTATAAGCAATTACACACAAATAGGTTTGGAGGAGATGGTCTTGCAGAATACAACTAACCTGTTGGTTTGCCAGAAAACTCTAACAATAGATGCCACTGTTGGGCGCTGAAGATTTGGCTGAACTCTTAGACCAGCCTCTCTCATTGAAAGACCATGATTTATTACATGATCAATTATAGTCAGCCTGATCTCATCTGAGACTACAGCTCTTGATCTTCCTCTTACTCTTCTTCCACCACGCATACATCTTCCTCTTGCTCTTTCAGCCACTACTCTATTTCTGGCTTGGTCCATGTTTACATCACAATGCAAATTTATTTATTTCGAAATTGTCCCCTTTTTATAGATGGTAATGAAATTACGTAAAACATGCCTCCCACATCTCTCAACATATAACCGCTTGCCATATGGAGTTTTCACCCACTGCCGCCGCCACTCCCGAGCCCACTCCTCCAGCACCATAGCCTATGATCACAGAGAGTTACCATCTGTCCCGTGCCGAGCGAGCGCGTCAAATTACTAATAGCCTCTGCCTATACTGTGGCTCCCAAGACCACCTTCTGCACACCTGTCCGTCCACCACGCCCAGTGGTGAGTACTGTCCATATAACTCCTTCTGTTTCTCGTGTCCCGTACATTGATGCTCTACTCACCCATAATCTCTCAACATCTCTCAACATATAACCGCTTGCCATATGGAGTTTTCACCCACTGCCGCCGCCACTCCCTAGCCCACTCCTCCAGCACCATAACCTGTAATCACGGAGAGTTACCATCTGTCCTGCGCCGAGCGAGCACGTCAAATTACTAACAGCCTCTGCCTGTACTGTGGCTCCCAAGACCACCTTCTGCACACCTGTCCTTCCACCACGCCCAGTGGTGAGTACTATCCATATAACTCCTTCTGTTTCTCGTGTCCCGTACATTGATGTTCTACTCACCCATAATTGTACGTCCTTCCCAGTTAAAGTCCTGGTGGACTCCGGTGCCTCGGGAAACTTCATCTCTTCTCGCACTCTCCAATGGCTCCATATACCCAGCACGAACAACTGGACGATCTACCAGATTACTACTATTCAAAGAAAACCACTGGGTAAGGGGTTGGTGTACCACCGCACGCCAGAGGTCGTGCTTGACATCTGATGTCTCCATTCAGAGAGGATTTCACTCTTGGTGCTGGAGGAGGCTAATGTGGATATCGTCCTGGGGCACCGCTGGCTCACAAGACCCAATCCCATCATCAACTGGAGGTCTGGAGAGTTCCGGAAATGGAGTTCCAGATGTTACCAGGAGTGTCTGAAGGAACTACCCAAACCAGTCATCACTACCACTCACCTGTCAGTCTGTTCCACCTCCGTTGAAAGCCCCAACTCCTCTCAAACTTTCTTCATTCCTCCCGAATACCAGGCGTTCCAGGACGTCTTCAGCAAGGTCACTGCAACCCATCTTCCACCTCACCGACCATGGGACTGTGCCATAGACCTGCTGCCTGGAGCCAAACTGCCTAAGGGAAGAGTCTATCCTTTATCGATCCCGGAGTGAGCCGCCATGGAGGAGTACATCCAGGAGGTATTGCAACATGGGTTCATCCGTCCGTCCACCTCACCCGTAGCGTCAAGCTTCTTCTTCGTGGCCAAGAAGGATGGGGGTCTGAGACCCTGCATTAATGAACAGATAGTAAAGTTCGCCTACCCACTTCCTCTGGTCCCGACCACTCTGGAGGAGTTGCGAGGTGCCCGCATCTTCAGCATTTTGGATCTCCGGAGCGCCTACAATCTGATCCGTATCCACAGGGGTGACGAATGGAAGACCACCTTCATAACACCTACCAGCCACTATGAGTACCTGACCGTCCCACGCTCCCAGGGCACGTGGCTGTCCTCTTCGTCGGGGGAGGGGGTAATGTCACACAGTCACCTGTCTCACCAGCCACAGTCACTCGTTCCCAGTCACCCACCTTCTAATTGGACACACCTAGAACCACTTACCTGCACCACATATAAGCACATGCACTCCACTCAGTCAGCGGCTGGTCTCAAGGTCTCTACGTTGGGAATACCTACCTGTCTCTGCTCATCTTCCTAGGATGGATCGATGTGAGGATTTCTAAGATACGAAGCTAAAGAGGATTGCACAAGAGAAGACTTTGAACCTTATATTGCTGTATGCTTCCACCTTTTTGATCTCACCTCCCTTTATGCCTTTACGTTGGAAGCTTCTGAGTTCATTAATAAAAACCTTGTTTATGAAACTTACCTCGTCTCTGCCTCTCCCAACTGTGACAAGTATGATGACTTTTTCACATTTTAATTAAACCATTGATGTCCGTGTTTTTCATTGTAGAACTCAAACCAACTTTGGAATTAACAACACAGAAGCCTACTTTTGTGAGGAGGCGATCTTTTCAGCTTCTTCATAAGAGAGGGAAAGACCGTTTAAGGCAAGTAAAGGTCATACTGTCATGTTATCAACTTTTTATGGCTAAGAGTAAAAGAATGTAGATGTTAAAAGGCCAGAGACATAAGAGAGCTTCATTCTTTTAAGATTGATGGGAGTTATTTTTTTAGAAAATAAATGTTACCGTTGTCTGGTATTGTAGTATTCTAGAGCACTGTGGTAGACTAAGACAATAAACAACCACACAATATGGTTGAAATTATAAAACAATCTAGTTACCTATCCTTACAGAATTGTATGCACCTCTATTTGAAAATGGTTACATTTTAATTAAATGTTTTCTTTTTAAAATGTTTTTTTCTCTTTTAGGCCACTGATGAAGGACAGGTGGTGACTGGGATGAATATTGAACAAAGAGGAGAAATAATCTTTCCCCCAAACTGATGCAACAGTAGTCAAAAACAAAATGTCAAATGCTTGTTCTTTGTTGTTTAGTGGAAATGGAGTTCACACTCATTCACACAAATGCTCCCATTCCTTTACACGTTTGCTTGTGTTAAATGTTATAATATCAGTGTTAATGTTGTGGTTTATTAGTGTACTGTCATGCCAGAATAGTTCGTGTAAAAATAATATAATAATAATAATAATAAAAAACTCTTAACTAATTGTACAATTATTGTAAAATACTGTTTTTGTATAGTAGTTTTATACAATATACAAAATTTACCAAAAAAAAGTAAAATTTGGTCTTAAACATTATAGTCAGCAAATGTTCAGTGCTTCATTTATAAACTCTGTACCTGCTAATGCCATACTTTTTTTTCTGCATTTCTTTTCACATGCAGGTTACTTTTGAATGTTTTCTCTTGTTAGTTTTTAATAAATATTTATCTTTAATAAATATCTTATCTCTAAAGTGATTTTAAAATGAACAAGATTTGTAGATTTAATGCCTAGGTCAATTCTGGGTTCATTTTAGCCTAGCAGTGTAGTAATTTTAAACCATAAAAAAGCAACCCAGCATGCTGGGTTAAATAATTCAACCCAACTCGCTGGGCCAAAACAACCCAGCGTTGGGTTCGTCCCTTTTTGACCCAGTGCTGGGTTACCAAAATAACTCAAATTAAGTTGTTTTTAACCCAGCGTTTTTAAGAGTGCATATTGTGAATAATAAATATGTATCATTTTAATTTGCTTGTTACACAATGGAGCCTAATTTATTGTAATAATTATTTGATGTAGCCTACTTTTACACTCAGAATTACTCCTTGGCGTCCTCACATACTAAACTGCATTTATTACAGTTTTTCTCAATTGCTTAAACACATTTCTTGAAATTATGCCTCGCTTTTGCGAAACTCTAAACACAAATCCGTAACTTCTAACTCAATTCCCCGAACTTACTATATTCAGGTCAAAATGAACCTCTCCACTCAAAAAAACTCAATTTTGCTGAAAAAAAAAACAAACTTTGCTCTCAGACATGACACACAAACCCTCAAAAACACACACACTACAACACAGTTTTACACACTGATAAGATAAATTAAAAACAATACTACGAAAACTGGTAGGTGTTGCTTGAAAAAAAAAATAAAATTCACATGATGAACACAACAAATGTATGCATTTGCAAGTGTTTTAATCCTTAATTTATTGTACTGTGGAGTACAGTACAAAACAGCAAACAACAACAAAAATAATTGTTCTGCCCCAGCATCCTGTCTTTGGTCTGGGACAGGCCAAAGAACCTCCTCAACATCACAGACTAAATTGGCCCTGGACAGGCAGCAGTGGTAAAATCCTCTTGCATGCCTGATCCAACCCTGGCATGCATCAACTAAAATATTTCTCTATAGGAAAGACATAATGCCTATAGAAATAGACTCTTTCCTATTCATTCACAGACAAACCTTTCTTTGACCTTCCTATCACACATAGCGCAGGTCATTGTGTACAGTATTACTGAATTGTATTTTAATTTTTGTCTGTGTATTTGTATTTGTCTTTCTACTGTTTTATGCATGCATCATGATAGATGACTAGTCATATAATCCACCTATGTCATGTTTGGTTTCTTTGAATTCGTATTTTGATGATCTAAAAGATGGTGTAAATTAGATGTTGATACCTATGCAACATATTAGTGTTTTAAGAAACCTTAGTAGTTTTTGCATCAGCACCCAGTCGAATTACATATGCAAAATACGTATTTTATACGTATTTTATACATTACGTATTTTATACGTATAAAATACGTATTTTATACGTATAAAATACGTATTTTATACGTAAAATACGTATAAAATACGTATTTAGAGCAGTGGTGGTTTTGGAATTGCAATCACGGAACTTTTTTTTGGTAATGCTCACGGACAAAGAGTCATAAACTTTCCCTCCAAAGGCGAAAGTTACCATTGGTTCATGGACCTCCTGGAGGCACAGCCTCCAGAGAGTTTAAAGGCATCGACCGATCTCTCTTCTCTTCTCTCCTCTCTCTCTTCACTCGTCTGCAACATCTTCCGATTGCTGCCCGTGTGGAGGAACCCACGGGGAGCCTGAGCCGGCACAGGGCGTGCCCGGCGGGCCCGACAGACCCAACATACAGAGCTGTGGCTCTCGACCACAAAGAGCCAGACAGTTCCACTTAACCCTGGAATTCATCTTCATGACTCGCCTCAGTCAGTCAGTGGTTCTTGGAGAACCTAAGAAGATGAGCTAGAACTCTTCAGGACTTCCCTAAGCATGCACCAGGCATTGCAACCTTGTCTTTCCATTCCACAAAGATCACAGGACTTCAGCTGGGTCCCTCTCAGCTCTTGGTTCTTCTTCACTTTTCACATGGGAAGAAACTCCCAGTCACCATCCCAGGAATTCATCACTCTTCAGACCTGGAAGAACGTGATTGCAATTCCAAAACCACCAGTGCTCTAAACCATCAAGACTCTTAGCCGAGACTGCATTTGGACACTTGTTCAATGACCAAGGCAATGCAAGTATCATACATTTAACTAAACAAAACAGAGGTTTAGTATAAGCTGTAGACAGCACTGACGGTTTTGCTCAGGTGGTTAACTGACTCTTTTCATAGCTTCATTTCCTTGTCTCTCTCTAACTGCTTCTCACTGACCATTCCCCCATGTATGAGTGATTTCATGTTTGTTTGTTTAGATTAGTTATGTGTTAGTCCTTCGTTAATAAACTATTGTGCACAAATTACATGAGTTTTTATTCTGTTTCTGCCTTGCAAATGAATGTCCCTTTACGATTCAGATTCAAGCTACATGCTCTAATGCAACAGTATTTTAAGAAAGTTATTTTCTGTGGCCAAGAAAATATCATTTCTTAGTGTTGATGATAAATTATTCTAAATGTTCGCTGGGCGAACAGATTAGTTGATGGAAAATTGATTCTGCTACAGTTACTACTGGCAGCTGATATAAATAATTGTAATTAATCATAATTAATTGTAATTATTTATATACATTTCCCTTTGAGCTAAATCGCGACAGAACTATATACATGTGATACATTTTGAGCAACATGACAATAGGAACTGATAATATAGGAAACCGCAGACAAATCAGTTGCATGAACATACCAAAACAAACACAATTTGTTTTAAAAAAATTAGAAACATTTTATGATGTGCACAAGTGACTAGATGATGTGGAGGTTGAAAAAGTAGTTTTGAGAATTTAATTTCTGATCTGAGAAATGCACAATGCAAAAATATAATATTAGATGGCACCATGAGATGAAGCATGGCAACTTCAAAGTGGCATTTCCCCTCCAAACAGAGGCACAGAAGCACAAAATGAAAGCACTGACAGCAAGCTATGCACACAGCAGCAGGATCCTAGCGCGGGGCCTCACAGATCAACAGAAAGTAATAAGTGGGTAACACTTTATTTTGATAGTCCACTTTAGACATTCAGTAAGTAACTTTGCAACTGCATGTCAACTAAACATTAGAGTATTAGTAGACTGTCTACTTAATATCTTCTAACACTCTTCTAAACTTTGCAAGTGTATGTCAACTTATTCTACTAATCCTAAAACTAACCTAACAGTCTGCTCTGAGAGTTAGTAGACATGTACAGTAGTTACAAATTAATGAGAATTAGTTAACATGTAGTTGCAAAGTTACTTATAGTTGGTAGAGTGTGTAAAGTGGACTATCAGAATTAAGTGTAACCAACAAGTGTGTCCCTAAAAGCGTCTTGGGTGCTTGCACGACACAACTGGCCATTCACTGACGCAGAGGTTTTCAAAGAGGTTATGGTGACAGTTTTGGAAGAACTGGCGGCTACTGACAAGTCGATGAATGCTATTATTGCCTCTGTGAAACAGTTACCCCTGTCTGCTCTCACAGCACGACCAGAAGACTTCTCCTCCCTGGCGAAAAGAACGATCCCCTTGTTGGACAAGGCAGCATTTCAGATGGAGTTAATTGATTTCCAAACAAGTTCCCTGATCACTGATGCGCTCAGAAGTATGGAGTCTGTGAGTGCCTTTTGGTTGTCATGCTCAGAAGAGTGCAGCACAATCAAAACACTTGCATTTTGTGTGCTGACAATGTTCCCTTCCACCTATACATGCGAGTTGACGTTCTGAGCCTGCTTGAATGCAATGGGGAATGAAGACAGCAGCCCATCCAGCTCTTCTAGGAAGATGCCCAGTTGACCAGGAGGGCAGTAAATTACCACAACATGGAGTTTTATAGGA
Source organism: Labeo rohita (assembly GCF_022985175.1). Lineage (NCBI taxonomy): Eukaryota > Metazoa > Chordata > Actinopteri > Cypriniformes > Cyprinidae > Labeo > Labeo rohita. The sequence goes on along the minus strand of NW_026127241.1, from coordinate 120,326 downwards.
GCTGTTACAGTAATCGAATGAGATTAAAATGAGTTATAATTGCATAGGGGAGAGTGCTGAGTATTTCAAATCGTTAGAAATGAGTTTTCCAGTATCCCCACCCCTTCCAACCTGACGAGGGTTGTGAGAAAGAGAAGTTATTAAACAGAGTAGCTGGGGTTGCTGAGTCTTCTGAACGAATCCAGGTTGTAAACACTGGAAACACATGAGAGAGGAGGAAAAGAGAGGACAGAAAGGAGAGCATTTAAAGGGAAAATAAATAGAATAATTAAGTGTGTTGCCGGTTTTGTTGCTCGTTTAAAGTTGCAGGTCGTTACACGAGGATACAAAGGCTGAACTCATCCAGTTCACAGACAACAAATACATACACAACCAAACAAGACTTCAGTAAAAATATCTGTGCCCGCCTTCTTAATGTCTGTGTGTATGGTAAAGAGTTGAGTATGTAATGTGTGTTTTTTTGGAAAAACCAAAAAAAAAAAATAATAATAATCTAATGTATACCTCAGTGGCTTGGGGTAACTCAGTTTTACAGAATACATCAGGCCAAGAGGGGCAACACACATGCATTGCAATACTGGACAATCCTGACAGAACCTCAACACCTTTCAAGACTATTTCCCCCTTGTACACTGTTAGACATTTCTGTAATTTCTGCAGTTATTAACTGTATATCACCCAGTATAATACTGCAAATTCCCTTTGCAGTAAATAACTGTAATAGAAAATTCCCATAATGCAATGGTTATGACGTCAGACCCCAAATACAGAGACTTACTGTATTTTTTAAAATTGCTGTATACTACTGTATTTGCTGTAACGTTCTCATTGGTGGCATTCTATTGAGGTCGTTTTATTTTCCTCATTTATTATATTTGGATTGACAGATTTGCCCTACACCGTGTCTACAACGCCGCAACAGCTTGGGACGGAGACGGACTACACTGGATGTGTTGCATCGCTTGTAATGACTGGAAAATCCGTTTGTCCTTCATGTCAGACACAGCGGGAGCGCTTGAAGTACATCTGTAAGTTAGAAATATACCGGGGCATTACTTTACTGTAAGCATTCACTGTAGATTGTATATTTCATGAGTTCTATATTGTCTTCTTTTGTCGAGTCGCGCTGCGCCGCGCCACTCGTGTCCGAGGAAGACGCTGATGCAGCGGGCAGCGTCGCGGCGTTTGCCCGGGGATGAACCCGCGAGAGCGGAAGAGTTCCGGAGAACATACGCGCTGTGTGTCGATGCAACTTACGAGAGATTGAGACCAGCAAGGTAAAAAAATATATATATATACGTTTGTCTGAGTGTTTGTCAGATTTTTGCACACCAGTTTAACCTAGTAATATTTACCCGTCAACATGGCGGTTACAAACTTTACTATAGAAAACTGTTTTACAGTTTACAAACGTTTTTTGTCGGCTTATTAAATTAAGTTACAGAATTAAAATAATTTTCAACAAGCAACACTTATCCTATATTAACATTAGGTTAACTAATGTGAAATTTTGTTCAGGTGTTAGTATAATATTGGCCAGTAGCCTATTGAGAAAAATGTATGTTAGCTAGGTTAGACAAGTTATATGGCTAAATGTTAGCTGCCTTCTAGTTTTAGAATTAGTTTGTTATAATATTAATGGAATTTAAGATTTACTGCATTTTGTTGTGTTTGTGTTTTAAAGGCAACTGCAATGAAGCATCAAGAAAGACCACTGATAGTTCATGGTAAGAGAACAACTATGGTTTTGAGAAGTTTGTGTATTTTTTGTGGGGTTTTCCTTTTAAAAAATGTGTAACTCCTGTGTTGTCTCACTGTCTATATATGCTTTCCAAATGAAGGTTCATGAGATGTTGAGATGTACCTTTGAGCTATTTCAGAGAACAGCTTTATCATTGGTTGATCTGTAGCCTCTACATTTGTGAAAGTCAATATTCACTTAAACAATTCATGGCAAATTTACAAAAAGTCTAATAGAAATGTGTAGAATATGCTTGACAGTTTATGACAACTAGATCAAAAATTTAGCATTTACTGCAAATACAATTATACAATGAGCTAATGACTTCATCTTTTGAGTGGTAAGACTATTGCAACATGACAATAGGAGCTGATAATGTAGGAAACCGCAGACAAATCAGTTGCATGAATGTACCAAAGCAAACAGAATGACTATATGATATGGAGGTTGAACAAGTAGTTTTGAAAATTTAATTTCTGATCTAAGAAATGCACCAAACTGTAAACTAACTTTGGCCCTTTTATCTCCATCAAAGGTTCTGATTGATATGTGATGAATTTTAACTCCTAGTGTTTCCACTTGGGTAATTGAGCTCAAACTTTGCAGACTTGAGTGAACAATATTGAATGCTAGTGCTTTCTAAATGATCACATGGTGTAAGCACTGAGAAATGTAGGGATTTGTGTGTGAGTTTTGTAACAGTTCACCAAATCTGACTGTGTTAAAGCAGGGGAACAGTGTTTATAGTTCAGGGAAATGGGTGTGCCTTTTGAAAAATGGCATTATGGTTTTGAAAATTTAGTTCAAAAGATTGGTTATAGTGTTTTAGCAATCGAGAAAAAGTGTAATAAAAACTGAACAGACTTTACTGTATGAATTCAATATACACTGATTCGTATTACAGATTTTTACAATTGCTTACACAAAAAATGTAAAATAACACACAGTTAGTGAAACCTGACACTCAAGGAGCAAAACCTCAGCCCAATCTACACAACTATAAGCATATTCTAGCTGGGCCTTCTCACCCGCCCGAGGAAGTGCCGCCGCTAAGGAATAGATGAAGCCGCTAAAGGAAGCCGCTACCCGTCGTATTGCCGCGGACCCCGGCGGTTAGGTTTAGGGTTAGTAGAATAAGTTAACATATATTTGCAAAGTTTACAAGAGTGTTAGAAGATATTACAGTTTTTCTCAATTGCTTAAACAAATTTATTGAAATTAGGCCTCTTTTTTGCGAAGCTCTGAACACAAATCCGTAACTTCTAACTCAGTTCTTCAAACTTACTATATTCAGGTCAAAATGAAGCTCTCTACTCAAAACAACTCAATCTTGCTGAAAAAAACAAACTTTGCTCTAAGACATGACACACCAACCATCAAAAACACACACACTACAACACAGTTTTACACACTGATGAGATCAATTCAAAACAATACTATGAAAACTGGTAATAAGTATTGCTTGGGATAAAAAAAATTAATTCACATGATGAACACAACAAATGTATGCATTTGCAAGTGTTTTATCCTTAACTTATTGTACTGTAGAGTACAGCACAAAACAGCAAACAGCAACAAAAATAATTAAAGCTGCAAGCAGCGATGAACGGGCCCTCGCACCCGGGCTCACCGCCGACCGGTGGCTTTAGGGAAAGAGTGAACGGTGGGCACTATGCTTTTAACATAGTAAATTTAGGAGGAATAGGAGTCATTTAGATGTGTCAAACTTCCTGCTGCCAGCTGGTGGCACTATGCCTATAACTGAATATTGGCATGTAGATGTCTTTAGGTCAGCACTTTGATCAAACATATGAATTTTGGTGCAGATTGAACATGGTATGCTTGAGTTAGTGTAAGACAAGTCATTTCCTGTTGCCAGCTGGTGGCGTTATAATTGTAATGGAATATTGGCCTTTAGATGTGTACAGGCCAGGACTCTTATCGAACACATGAAGTTTGGGGCAGATCGGACATTGTATGGCTGAGTTACAACAACTTCCTGTTTCATGGCATTAATAGCATGCATTAGCACTTAGAAAGTGTTTCTAGCATATTTAGCACAATATGGCATATTTTGCTGTGCTTTTAATAGACCATCACAGTGTTAAACATGTCAGTTCCGGTTGCCAGCAGGTGGCGCTATGACTTTAAATGAATATGGGCATGTAGATATCTTCAGGCCAGGACTCTTATAAAACATGTGAAGTTTGGGGAAGATTGGACATTGTTTGCAGGAATTGCAACAACTTCCGGTTTCATGAATTTAACAAGATGCTTTAGCACTTAGTAAGTGTTGCTAGCATGTTTGAGTGTGTTTTTAGCAAGTTTAGCACTCAGTGGCTTATTTTAGTGTGTTGCTAATAGTGTATCACAGTGTTAAACGTCACTTCCCGTTGACAGTAGGTGGCGCTATGACTATAACTGAATATTGTTACGTAAATGTGTTCAGACCAGGACTCTTATCAAACCTGTTAAGTTTGGGGCAGATTGGACATTGCATGCCTGAGTTACGGTGGCTTCCTGTTTCATTGCATTAAGAGCATGCTTTAGCAATTAGCTAAGTGTTGCTAACATGTTATAGCATGTTTCTAGCATGTTGCTACCCTATTTAACACTTGTTGATATTTCTAAAATGTTGCGTTCATTACAGAGTGCAACATCTCACTTCCTGTTGCCAGCAGATGGTGCTATGACTATAACTGAATATGGGCATGGGCATGTGTTCAGGCCAGGACTCTTATCAAACATGTTAAGTTTGGGGCAGATTGGATATTGTATGCCTGAGTTACAGTAACTTCCTGTTTCATTGTATTATTAGCATGCTTTAACATATTAGCTAAGTGTTACTAGCATGCTTTACTATGTTTGTAGCATGTTGAATATTAAGTTTGGGGCAGATTGGACATTGTATGCAGGAGTTACAGCAATTTGTCTTTGTATTAATATCATGCTTTAGCTCTTAGCTAAGTGTTGCTAGCATGTTTTAACATGATTCTAGCATGATGCTAGCCTATTTAAAACTTGCTAATGCTTTTTAATATGTTGCTAGGAGTCCGTAACACCGTTAAACATGTCACTTCCTGTTGTCAGGAGGTGGCACTATAATTATAACTGAATATGGGCATGTAGATATCTTCAGACTAGGACTCTTATCAAACATATGAAGTTTGGGGCAGATTGGACATTGTTTACATGAACTACAAAAACTTCCTGTTTTATGTCTTTAACAACATGCTTTAGCATTAAGTAAGTGTTGCGAGCATGTTTGAGTCAATTCAATTCAATTCAAATTTATTTGTATAGCGCTTTTCACGATACATATCGTTGCAAAGCAGCTTTACACCAAATTGACATTTTTACTATATATGTAGTAGTAGCTTGATGTACATATGGTAGAGATGTCTGGTAAAGATCAATTAATGACGTAATCAAACAGACAAAGAACACTATAAATTTGTAGCAGAATTTGGTAGTGCTGTATGTTTTCAGGGTTGGCATCAGGGTTGGCATCATCTGAAGTCCTCTGAAGGGTTGGCATCATCTTTTCTTAAGTGTTCTGGATCCACACTGGAGCTTGTGAATTCCTAGTTACCATGGGATGTCAATCCCATGGCAAAAACAGAGAACAAATAGGAACATAATTAGCGTAGCTGCTGTTCAAACTAAGAAAAGGAAGGTTTGTTAAACCAGAGCTAAAAGATTAAAATGAACATTTGATCAGATATAGCTGCAGAAAAAGTTTATGAGATGCATTATTTGAATGCTTGGCTAAAAGATGTGTCTTTAATCTAGATTTAAATAGAGAGAGTGTGTCTGAACCCGAACGTTATCAGGAAGGCTGTTCCAGAGTTTGGGTGCCAAATGTGAAAAAGCTCTACCTCCTTTAGTGGACTTTGCTATCCTAGGTACTACCAACAGTCCAGAGTTTTGTGACCTTAGGGAGCGTGATGGATTGTAGCGTGGTAGAAGACTAGTTAGGTACGCAGGAGCTAAACCGTTCAGTGCCTTATAGGTAAGAAGTGCGATTTTGTAGCTGATGCGGAACCTAATAGGCAGCCAGTGCAGAGACTTTAAAATTGGGGTAATATGATCATATTTTCTTGACCTGGTAAGGACTCTAGCAGCTGCATTTTGGACTATCTGTAGCTTGTTTATTGAAGATGCAGGACAACCACCTAATAGTGCATTACAATAGTCCAGTCTAGAGGTCATGAATGCGTGAACTAGCTTTTCTGCATCAGAAACAGGTAACATGTTTCGCAGCTTGGCAATGTTTCTAAGATGGAAGAATGCTGTTTTTGTAACATGAGAAATATGATTTTCAAAAGACAAGTTGCTGTCTAATATAACACCCAGGCTTTTGACTGTAGTGGAAGTAACAGTAACAGTACATCCGTCTAGTTGTAAATTGTAAGTCAAAAGATTCTGTGTATTGTTTTTAGGTCCAATAAGTAATATCTCTGTCTTATCTGAATTTAATAGCAGAAAATTGTTGGTCATCCAATCTTTTACATTTTTAACGCACTCTGTTAACTTTGATAATTCAGAAGTTTCATCTGGTCTTGTTGAGATATATAGTTGAGTATCATCAGCATAACAATGGAAACTAATCCCGTGTTTTCTAATAATATTACCAAGGGGCAGCATGTATATTGAAAATAGTAGAGGACCTAGAACAGATCCTTGTGGCACTCCATACTTTACTGGTGATAACTGAGATGACTCCCCATTTAAATAAACAAAGTGGTAGCGATCAGACAGGTAGGATCTAAACCATTTTAAAGCCTGCCCTTGGATACCTGCATAATTTTGTAGTCGATCTATTAGTATGTCATGATCTATAGTGTCAAAGCAGCGATGAACGGGCCCTCGCACCCGGCTCACCGCCGACCGGTGGCTTTAGGGAAAGAGTGAACGGTGGGCACTATGCTTTTAACATAGTAAATTTAGGAGGAATAGGAGTCATTTAGATGTGTCAAACTTCCTGCTGCCAGCTGGTGGCACTATGCCTATAACTGAATATTGGCATGTAGATGTCTTTAGGTCAGCACTTTGATCAAACATATGAATTTTGGTGCAGATTGAACATGGTATGCTTGAGTTAGTGTAAGACAAGTCATTTCCTGTTGCCAGCTGGTGGCGTTATAATTGTAATGGAATATTGGCCTTTAGATGTGTACAGGCCAGGACTCTTATCGAACACATGAAGTTTGGGGCAGATCGGACATTGTATGGCTGAGTTACAACAACTTCCTGTTTCATGGCATTAATAGCATGCATTAGCACTTAGAAAGTGTTTCTAGCATATTTAGCACAATATGGCATATTTTGCTGTGCTTTTAATAGACCATCACAGTGTTAAACATGTCAGTTCCGGTTGCCAGCAGGTGGCGCTATGACTTTAAATGAATATGGGCATGTAGATATCTTCAGGCCAGGACTCTTATAAAACATGTGAAGTTTGGGGAAGATTGGACATTGTTTGCAGGAATTGCAACAACTTCCGGTTTCATGAATTTAACAAGATGCTTTAGCACTTAGTAAGTGTTGCTAGCATGTTTGAGTGTGTTTTTAGCAAGTTTAGCACTCAGTGGCTTATTTTAGTGTGTTGCTAATAGTGTATCACAGTGTTAAACGTCACTTCCCGTTGACAGTAGGTGGCGCTATGACTATAACTGAATATTGTTACGTAAATGTGTTCAGACCAGGACTCTTATCAAACCTGTTAAGTTTGGGGCAGATTGGACATTGCATGCCTGAGTTACGGTGGCTTCCTGTTTCATTGCATTAAGAGCATGCTTTAGCAATTAGCTAAGTGTTGCTAACATGTTATAGCATGTTTCTAGCATGTTGCTACCCTATTTAACACTTGTTGATATTTCTAAAATGTTGCGTTCATTACAGAGTGCAACATCTCACTTCCTGTTGCCAGCAGATGGTGCTATGACTATAACTGAATATGGGCATGGGCATGTGTTCAGGCCAGGACTCTTATCAAACATGTTAAGTTTGGGGCAGATTGGATATTGTATGCCTGAGTTACAGTAACTTCCTGTTTCATTGTATTATTAGCATGCTTTAACATATTAGCTAAGTGTTACTAGCATGCTTTACTATGTTTGTAGCATGTTGAATATTAAGTTTGGGGCAGATTGGACATTGTATGCAGGAGTTACAGCAATTTGTCTTTGTATTAATATCATGCTTTAGCTCTTAGCTAAGTGTTGCTAGCATGTTTTAACATGATTCTAGCATGATGCTAGCCTATTTAAAACTTGCTAATGCTTTTTAATATGTTGCTAGGAGTCCGTAACACCGTTAAACATGTCACTTCCATTGACATTTTTACTATATATGTAGTAGTAGCTTGATGTACATATGGTAGAGATGTCTGGTAAAGATCAATTAATGACGTAATCAAACAGACAAAGAACACTATAAATTTGTAGCAGAATTTGGTAGTGCTGTATGTTTTCAGGGTTGGCATCAGGGTTGGCATCATCTGAAGTCCTCTGAAGGGTTGGCATCATCTTTTCTTAAGTGTTCTGGATCCACACTGGAGCTTGTGAATTCCTAGTTACCATGGGATGTCAATCCCATGGCAAAAACAGAGAACAAATAGGAACATAATTAGCGTAGCTGCTGTTCAAACTAAGAAAAGGAAGGTTTGTTAAACCAGAGCTAAAAGATTAAAATGAACATTTGATCAGATATAGCTGCAGAAAAAGTTTATGAGATGCATTATTTGAATGCTTGGCTAAAAGATGTGTCTTTAATCTAGATTTAAATAGAGAGAGTGTGTCTGAACCCCGAACGTTATCAGGAAGGCTGTTCCAGAGTTTGGGTGCCAAATGTGAAAAAGCTCTACCTCCTTTAGTGGACTTTGCTATCCTAGGTACTACCAACAGTCCAGAGTTTTGTGACCTTAGGGAGCGTGATGGATTGTAGCGTGGTAGAAGACTAGTTAGGTACGCAGGAGCTAAACCGTTAAGTGCCTTATAGGTAAGAAGTGCTATTTTGTAGCTGATGCGGAACCTAATAGGCAGCCAGTGCAGAGACTTTAAAATTGGGGTAATATGATCATATTTTCTTGACCTGGTAAGGACTCTAGCAGCTGCATTTTGGACTATCTGTAGCTTGTTTATTGAAGATGCAGGACAACCACCTAATAGTGCATTACAATAGTCCAGTCTAGAGGTCATGAATGCGTGAACTAGCTTTTCTGCATCAGAAACAGGTAACATGTTTCGCAGCTTGGCAATGTTTCTAAGATGGAAGAATGCTGTTTTTGTAACATGAGAAATATGATTTTCAAAAGACAAGTTGCTGTCTAATATAACACCCAGGCTTTTGACTGTAGTGGAAGTAACAGTAACAGTACATCCGTCTAGTTGTAAATTGTAAGTCAAAAGATTCTGTGTATTGTTTTTAGGTCCAATAAGTAATATCTCTGTCTTATCTGAATTTAATAGCAGAAAATTGTTGGTCATCCAATCTTTTACATTTTTAACGCACTCTGTTAACTTTGATAATTCAGAAGTTTCATCTGGTCTTGTTGAGATATATAGTTGAGTATCATCAGCATAACAATGGAAACTAATCCCGTGTTTTCTAATAATATTACCAAGGGGCAGCATGTATATTGAAAATAGTAGAGGACCTAGAACAGATCCTTGTGGCACTCCATACTTTACTGGTGATAACTGAGATGACTCCCCATTTAAATAAACAAAGTGGTAGCGATCAGACAGGTAGGATCTAAACCATTTTAAAGCCTGCCCTTGGATACCTGCATAATTTTGTAGTCGATCTATTAGTATGTCATGATCTATAGTGTCAAACGCAGCACTAAGATCAAGTAAAACTAGCAGTGAGATGCAGCCTTGGTCTGACGCAAGAAGCAAGTCATTAGTGATTTTAACAAGTGCAGTTTCTGTGCTGTGATGGGGCCTGAAGCCTGACTGAAATTCTTCATAGATATTATTTTTTTGCAAGAATGAGCACAGTTGAGCACATATAACTTTCTCTAAAATTTTAGACATAAATGGAAGATTAGAAATGGGTCTATAATTTGCCAGTTCACTAGGGTCTAGCTGTGGTTTCTTAATAAGAGGCTTAATAACCGCCAGCTTGAATGGTTTAGGGACGTGACCTAAAGATAACGATGAGTTGATAATATTGAGAAGCGGTTCTTCTGCCACAGGTAACAATTCTTTTAGTAATTTAGTGGGTACGGGATCTAATAGGCATGTTGTTGGTTTAGACACAGTGATGAGTTTATTTAACTCTTCCTGTCCTATAGCGGTAAAGTACTGCAGTTTTTCTTTGGGTGCGACGAAAGAAGTTGACATATTAGATGCAGTATAATCTACATTGGTTATTGTATTTCTGATGTTATCTATTTTATCAGTGAAGAAATTCATAAAGTCATTGCTATTAAACTGTAAAGGAATATTTAGCTCAGGTGGTGTCTGGTTATTTGTTAATCTAGCCACTGTGCTAAATAAAAACCTTGGATTGTTTTGGTTATTTTCTATGAGTTCGCGGAAATGCTCAGCCCTAGCAGCTTTTAAAGCCTGTCTGTATCTGGACATACAGTTTTTCCATGCAATTCTAAAAACTTCCAAGTTAGTTTTTCTCCATTTGCGCTCAAGATTGCGAGTTTCTTTTTTGAGGGATTGGGTATTACTATTGTACCATGGTGCAATACGTTTTTCTCTAACTTTTTTCAATTTGATGGGGGCAACAGCTTCTAACGTATCGGAGAAGATGGTGCCCATATTGCTAGTCATTTTGTCTAGATCCTGTGTATTAAGGGGTACACAGAGCAGTTGAGATAAATCAGGCAGGTTATTTGTGAATCTATCTTTGGTGGCTGGAACAATAGTTCTGCCAAGACGATAACGCGGAGCCCTACAGTTAATATCAGTGATATGCAGCATGCACGATACAAGGAAATGGTCAGAAACATCATCACTTTGAGGTACGATATCTATATCAGTAAGATCAATTCCATGCGATATAATTAAATCTAGCGTATGATTAAAACGATGAGTGGGCCCAGTGACATTTTGCTTAACTCCAAAAGAGTTTATTAGGTCAGTAAACGCAAGTCCTAACGCATCATTTGTATTATCAACGTGAATGTTAAAATCTCCGACAATTAGCACTTTATCAAAATTAACCAATAGTTCCGAAAGGAATTCTGCAAATTCTTTTAGGAAATCTGTATATGGCCCTGGCGGTCTATACACAGTAGCTAAAACAAGAGATAGGAGAGATTTCTTTTGCATATCTGGCAGAGTAACATTAAGCAAAAGTATTTCAAATGAATTAAACCTGTATCCTGTTTTCTGAGTAACATTGAAAATATCACTATATATTGTTGCAACACCACCACCACGACCACTCTGACGGGGCTCATGCTTATAGTAGTAGTTTAGTGGAGTAGACTCATTTAGACTAATATAATCATTAGGTTTTAGCCAGGTTTCAGTTAAGCAGAGTACATCAAAACTATTATCTGTGATCATTTCATTCACAATAACTGCTTTGGGTGCAAGTGATCTAATGTTTAGGAGCCCAAGCTTTAAAAATGGTTTCTGTTCGTGTATTTTGCTTTTTTCTGGTTTAATTACGATCAGATTTTTTCTAGATCCTACATTAAATTTACGTTTTGACCTCACTATTCGAGGAACAGACACAGTCTTTATAGATTGGACAGTGCAACTACTATCATTTAAGCGTTCAGAACAAAAGCCATCGTAGCAATCATATAAGAATGTACTCACTAGTCAAATGGAGCGTAGCGTCCTGGAGATGTTGTCCGACAGCAGCTCCGCTCCGACTCTGCTGGGGTGCAGGCCATCAGCACGGAAAAGCCTAGGACGCTCCCAGAAAAGATTCCAATTATTAACAAAGAGCAGTTTCTGTTCTTTACACCATGTCAATAACCATTCATTTAGAGCAAGAAGTCTACTGAACCTTTCGTGCCCACGTCGATACGTGGGAAGGGGTCCTGACACGATGATCCTCGTCGTGGGCGACGTGCTGCGAACCGTCTCGATCAGGCTGCTGAAGTCCCTCTTCAGAACCTCCGTCTGCCGCAGCCTGGTGTCGTTCACCCCCGCGTGCAGGACGATCGCGCCGACGCTCTCGCCGTCCTTCAGGATCGCGGGTATCTGCGCAGAAACATCGAGAACGCGAGCACCAGGAAAACAGTGGGTGTGGACTTTACCTTTAGCTAAAGTAGCACGTACGTACCGGACAATGGAGTCTCCGACGATCACAGCGTCACGTTCCGTCTCGCGGAGGGGAGCGAAGCGGTTCCGGGTGGAGATCTCGAAGACCGGAGGCGGCGGAGGGGGCGAGGTCCTCGGCCGGGGCCTGGCTCGCGTCTTCCGCTGCTGCTGCACCCAGGGTCCGTGGTGTCCCGGCGCCGGAGTGAAGGACATCTGGGAAGATCGCGTCCAGGGTGCACGGGAGCTGTGCAGAGAAGCACACGGAGTAGAGGTGGTCAGAGTGTTAGTATCACGCTGTATACTCACCCGGGAGGACTCCAGAGCGGCCCTCCGCTCTCTCAGCTCCGTCTGCCGCACCAACAGCTCCTGGATCTGCTTCTCCACGGCCTCCAGCTCGAGCTGCAACGAGTGCAGCTCGAACGTGTCCTCACCTGCACTCAAAGGTGGACACAAATTCGCCATTAAAGCAAGTAACAGTGAGTAAACAATGGAAATGTGTGTAAACAATGCAAGCAGGATTAGCGGCAACCACGCTGGTGCTGCTAACGGGCTATAAACTAGCGACTCCGGAAATCAAAACAAAACTAGTGATAACAAAGCAATCCGGATGTTTTAGTTGTAGAATACAATAGGGGGTATATTCACACGTTATAAGAAACAAGAATGATTGTGTATAAAATTGATTTTGAATTGAAAAACAGACAATAAGAAATTAACTCGACGGAGCTCAAACTCTAAGCGTGCAACCGCAACAAACGAGGGAGGGGCCTCCCTGCTTCCAAGCAAACTCTCAGCCGCTGGATTGTGGATGCCATCACTCTCTCTTGTGAGTCTTCGGGCCTTCCCTCTCCTTTGGGGGTTAAAGCCCATTCCACTCGAGGCATTTCTGCCTCTAAGGCCTTTTTGTCTGGTGTCCCTATGCAGGACATCTGCAACGCTGCGGGATGGTCCTCGGCCTTAACCTTTGTCAGGTTCTATGATTTAGACCTGCGAGTCGCTCCTGGCTCTTCGGTTCTCTCGGCCTAGCACACACACTAGGCAGGGATTTGTAACTAGGGCGGCGTGGGTATATCGTTCCCCTAGCGTTTTGACACAGCTCGAGTTCCTGAAGGGGAACGTCCCAGGGTTACACAAAACGTCCCAGGTTATGTCTGTAACCCTGGTTCCCCGAAGGGAACGAGACGCTGCGTCAAAACGCTAGGGGAACGCCTTCAGCGTAAGCACGCTCTGAATCACATGTGTAATCAGTCCAATAGAAAAGCGAGACGTCATAGGCGGGTGACGTCACAGACCAGGAAGCTATAAAGCACGTGCGCCGGAACCGGCATTCAGCTTACATGAGAAGCGAAACGCCGGCAGGGATGCAGGAGGTAGGGCCCGAGACGCAGCGTCTCATTCCCTTCGGGGAACCAGGGTTACAGACGTAACCTGGGACGTTTTGTGTTTAGAGTTTTGCAAAAAAAAAAGGCATAATTTCAAGAAATGTGTGTAAGCAATTGAGAAAAACTGTAAGCAAGAACACATCGACAAAATACACTGTAAAAAATGACCATACATTTAACTGTGAAAAAGCTGTTAAATGGTTAACGGTAAAAGACCATAAATTTACAGTGGATAACCATAAACTGACATTCCCAGAAGTCCAGAAGTTTTTTTTTTTTTTTTTTTTTTTTTTTAATAACTCTTTTTTTTTTTCTAGCAGTTTTGTACATTAGGGTTGTATGTTACATCTAATATTGTTCAATTAATGTTTATTGCATTATTTCAGTTTCATGTGTGTTACCATGATGGTGTTTAGTGTTTGTGTGAATGACACTGTGCACCTTATATGTTAATATTTAAAAGCTGTTTGTGATAGACTTTGGTTCATCAAGTATTCTAGAGTCAAATGCTGACTTCTAAAGTTGGGCCAAAGTTGGGTCATGCAGCAGGACAATGATCCCAAGCACACCAGCAAATCTACAACAGAATGGCTGAAAAGAAAAGAATCAAGGTGTAGCAATAGCCCAGTCCACATCCAGAGCTCATTCTGACTCAAATGCTGTGGTGAAAGCTGTGCATAATGCCCACAAACCTCAATAAACTGGCGCAATGCTGAAAAGAAGAGTGGTCCAAATTCCTCCGGAATGGTGTGAGAGACTGATAAAGTCACACAGAAAATGAATGCTTCAAGTTATTGCTGCTAAAAGTGGTTCTGCAGGCAACTGACTCATAGTGTGTCCTAACTTTGTCACACATGGCCTTTCCCTCTTGGCTGTATTTTTGTTAAATAAATAATGACACTGTGTGATATGTCATGTGATGATGTTGATCTGAGGATTTATTTTTCAAATTTTAAGACCTGCCAAGGACCAGATCATTTTTTATTATGTCCTGATACAGAAAACCATGAAATTCAATAGGGTGTCCTAACTTTTTAACATGACTGTAGTTGTCCACAGATGAAGACGATGAAGGTGATACAAAAAAAAAGGTCTCTTTTAATGACCCTCAACAATAAATACAACAATATACAAAGCAAACATATAACTGCTGCATTAACGAGAATGGACCAACTGAACTGAAAAGACAGCAATTTAAGTACTAAGCAAGTGAAAACTAACCATGACCAACTAAGCATAACTAAAAGTCTGTGACAGTACGCTCCCTCCCAAAAGGCGCAACTTCTCACCATGACAAGGGAGGGTGGGGGCTTTGGAGGAGGACAAGGAATTGGCGAAGGGCTGGTGAAAAGGAGCTGAATGGTATGAACAGGCAAACAGACAGGCAGAGGAACCAAGGAGAAGTCGATGGAGGAAGGAGCCAAGGTGTGGAAGTGGCCGACGACATCCGCGGGACAACCGACGGAAACAGAGCCGATGTCAGGGGATCCCACAGTAAAGACGGAGAGCCGATGGAACGGAGCAACACCACTGACACGGAAGACCTAGTCAGAGGTGGCAGAGGGTCCACTTGCCTAAGCGAGGCTAGTGACTGCATGACCTGCAGCTTTATATCTCTATCAGGTGTCACAGGGGAAGACAAAGGGCTGTAGCATCCAGATAATGCAAGGCTGGAGAACTGGCTGAGTTCAGTAGTGGAGGTGGGAGAGGGAGGTTGGGTGGGACTATAGATGCCAAGTCACAGTTCATACAACAGATGGAGTCAGGTATTATATTGGGCTAAATCAATGATGATGCAAATAAATCAGGTCGGGATAAGGTAGGAGGCAGTATCTCAATGTCCCAGTCCTGCCCAGAATCAGTTGATGTAAGCTTCCAAAGTCCAGCAGTGATCTCCATGGGGCAAAGCGGAGATCTTCGTCCAGTCCACACCGAAATCCCTCCATAAGACAGACATTGTCACAAATGGCAAGATGGCAGATGTCAAGGAACTCCTCTACATATTCCTCCAGGTCTCTGCCGTACTGCAAAAGAAACACAGTTGCTCCTCTTAAAAGTTTATTACCCCTACTTACCCCTACTTATACTATGCCCTTAAAGTATGTACTCTTTTGGTGAAGAAAAAGTACACACATTTGAGTGTGTAGTAGAAGACTAGGCAAGCTTTGGGACATACTATAACGTAACACAACGCGACTTTACCCTATCACAGTAAACTGGCCTGTCACAGTTAACATCCTTCACATTTAATTTAATTTAACTTCTTACCGATATTTTTCATGCCGAAAACTCTGCTCAAATTTTCTGCATAATGTATTTAAAAGTTAACAATCAAACGGATGTTTATAAAAGTTAACATTGCTGTTGCAGATGAAATATAACACAGATAACATTAAATAAATATTTTTTTTTACCAGGTAAATGTTGATTACTAGTAACTCAGACCCCTTTTTCTAAACATCTCTCTCTAACACCGCTGGTCACGCACATCCGCCATTTTTGTAGTTTTTAACGCATTTTATTTCTGTTTGTAGTTCTAGAGCAATGGATTGTGGGCAATTTTAGCCATTAGAGTGTGCACAGATTCACACTTCAAAATCGACCTGAAATAGCAGACCATCCGGGGACTTTTGGCATACTCTTTTCAGCACTTATTGTAATCTCACATACTATTTAGGATGGATAGTGTGAACATTGGGACGCAGGGTAAAAGTCTGTGACAGTGAAACACTAGTGTTTATAATAATAATCTTTTAATTAGCATTAACAATATTTACAAGACTATTCAGAACGTTAAATAAAGAGATCAAAATGGAGGGAAAATAAAGCAAATACATAAAGAGTTCAGATGCAAAACCAGCTAAAAGCCATCTCGGTCAAAAATGAGATAATGATACTGAGTGAATGCTCCTGACACATAGTATATGTCCATTAAATACTTTTACTTCAAGCTCGCTAAATTCCAGCCTCAGCCCAATCAGAAGTACCAGTACTTACATAGAAACCTATACAAAGGTTGGTGCCAATAGCCTTGTGGGCAGCGCACCGACAAACAGCGCATTTGTGCTACAAGTGTCCCATGTTCGAATCCTGACTTGAGGACCTTTCCCGATCCCTCCCCCTCTCCCACTTTGCTTCCTGTCATATCTGATCTGTCCTATACAATAAAGGCAAAAATGCCAAGAATATATCTTTAAAAAAAAAAAAAAAACTATACAAAGTAGCCATAAAGAAATGCAAAATTTAAAGAAATACATCAGATAGATTTAGAGACTTATGCATCTGAACTCTTCATATCTTCCCTATTATCTTCATTATCTACAAATACACCGGCCAGCAAACTCCCCCCTCCCATTTCCCACCCTTAAACAAACATATTTAAATAACTGCACATTCTTAAAAATAAGGAAGTACTATCTGAGGGACCTTTCGAAACATTTTGCTTTGAACGAAAACAATGAAGACTGTGAGATTGGGAGTTATTATTCTCCTTTCTAAGGTAGGATTTTTCCCTCATACTTGGCCATATTCCAAAAATGTTAGATGTCTTTATTAGTGTCTCATAGTTTTATCATGTTTGGAAAATATGTTTTTACTGCAACATTGTTTGAAGGCCTCTTAAATAATTTTATATATGTATGTATGTATGTATGCATGTATGCATGTATGTTTGTATGTACAGTCAGGTCCATAAATATTGGGACATCGACACAATTCTAACATTTTTGGCTCTATACACCACCACAATGGATTTGAAATGAAACAAACAAGATGTGCTTTAACTGCAGACTGTCAGCTTTAATTTGAGGGTATTTACATCCAAATCGGTGAACGGTGTAGGAATTACAACAGTTTGCATATGTGCCTCCCACTTGTTAAGGGACCTAAAGTAATGGGACAATTGGCTT